>NW_027331322.1:0-5738 GCF_022965805.1 Primulina eburnea
TCATCATCTAGGAGATGCTCTCGACCAAAAATATTCTGATTGTTCATCCACAATCAAAGGTTTTACATAAAATGAAGAGCAATCCCACAGAACTAGCATAAGCAACACAATCAAGGAACTACTCTTTTAATCCACTTTTTAGAACTATAACATGCGTGTTAGGAAACCTTAAGGGAAAAAACATGTTGGTCAAAATTAGCTTGGGGGTGGCTGAATGCCAAACAAAAGATAGATTCTCTGACAAATAGAACCTCCAAGATGAACCTGGTCGCCATCAGATTGTACCAAGCATTCAACCCACAAAATACAAGAAGCAATGATCACTGAAGAAATAAGAAAATAACATGCATAAACCCTAGTCCAGAACGTCTTCAGAAAAAGAAAGAAATAATCTTAACACGGATCCATTTACAAACCTCAAGACGAGTATCGATTCTGATCTTGGATGAGTATGTCATATTCTGAAGCCGTGCATGCCGGGGCAACAAATTTAAATAATCCTTCCCACCATCGGCTGAAAACTTACCGCCAGTCCAAAATATAGGCTTCTCAAGGGTAACCTTCCCAAATTTGAGAGATGCCTGCCTCCAACCATCATCTCTCCTTTTTATGGATCATACCCTGGCGAGATAACAATCTCACCAATAGAGTCAAACAATTGTTGTATACCATATTTAACAAAGTCGTTATATGAATTAATTTGGTGACTAATTAGCCCATACTGATCAAAAAAGGCGGTCGAAGTCTTCTTGCAGAAAGTTTTCAGCGACCCTTCACCTAATTCTTGAAAAGAACTGCCCACATCATCACCGTCATCAGAATCAGAAAGCTCGAAGTCCATATCATCGTCAATATCCATTCTGGTGGTGCCATTGGAAAACTTCTCATTGACGCCACTAGGTCCAGCTTTCGGAAAATCCGATCCACCCATCTGTTTAGAAACAACAAAAAAACTAAAATTGTCAATCCCCGACCAATATAACTCAAATTTTCTTTCAAAATCCACTTATGTGATCGTTTACAAAGATTCAAACATAAATGTTTTCTTCAGCACAAAGAGCAAGGTAAGCAGCTCTAATTGCGATACTTTCATTACAGAAAATAATTTAACACGGAAAAAGCTTAATAACTCTCATTCACTCATGCCCCATAAAAAATAATAATTTCTACACAAAAAAAAAAAACTCCTTCAAAACACATAATATTAGATAGGAGAACATGTTTCTATTAGTCGCATTTTATGTTAATTCTTCTGTGTATATATAGCATCACCCTGTACTAAAACTCATTCACTCATATCAATACAATGGAAGTTTCTCTCACCCAACTCTTCAATCGAAACTATAATATGATATCAGAGCTCAGACCCACCGTTATGTGTTGGACTGCCCTAATAGACCACCCGCTAATATCTTCCATATTTCACGGTCCAAATGTTCATTCTTGGACGTGATGGACTGTGTTAGATGTCTCACATCGGCTGGATTAAGTCCTTGATAATTATATATATAGACTTGAACAATTCTCCCCCCTTGAGTAGCTTTTGACGTTGAGTTATTTTCAAGTCTCAATCTTAACAGATATCGTAGAGTTAGATCTGTTTGTTGCTTTCTTCTTCTCATGGCTAAAGGAGCTCAAACATTGAACGCTCAAGCTTCAAATGCCAATGCTTCGAATCCTCAAAATACCAGAATTGTGTTTGAAGATTCGAGCATTCCATTTCATCTTCAAAATGGAGATCATCCCGGTTTGATACTAGTTTTTCACTCACTTACAGCCGGAAACTTCAACACCTGAAATCGAGCAATGTCAATGGCATTAACTGCAAAATTAACCAAAGATTTGTTGACGGTACGGTATGTTTCTGCAACCATTGCTTGACGATCTCTTATATGGAGCATGGATACGATGCAATCGTATGGTGATTTCATGGCTCCTTAACTCAGTCAATCGTGAAATTGTCGATAGTTTAATGTACATTTCCACTGCACGGGAGATGTGCATCGATTTGCTAGATCGATTCCGCCAAAGCAACGCTCCTCGAATTTTCCATATTAAGAAAACTTTGAGTGTGATACAGCAAGGTTCAATGGACATCGGTGGATATTATACTCGAATGCGGATTTTATGGGATGAATTGACAGATTTTCAGCCAGTATCTGTTTGTCGATGTAGATCTGTGAAGGAATGAGTTACTTATCAAAATCACGAGTGTGTTATGTAGTTCTTTATGGGTCTCAAATCTCAATAACTCGTATGCTCAAATCAGAGCCCAAATTCTCATGATGGATCCAATTCCATCAATCTCCATAAAAATTTCACTTGGCGTACAAGAGGAACAACAGAGATCTGTTGACAATGATGTTACTTGTGTCTTAGTGGATCAAAGTCATTTAACTACTCCTTCCGCTAATGTTGTTGTTGGGCGAGGATCTCACCCCAATAAGGGAGGTAAATCTGAAAAACCTTCTTGTTCTCATTGTCACTTTCCAGGTCACACGGTTGACAAGTGTTATCAAGTACACAGATACCCACCTGGACATCCCAAATACAAGCAGAAACCAAGTGACAATCAAATGCGAGTGAACCAAACTAGAGCTTCTTCCTCTGTTGTTGTTGATGATTCGCATCGCTCTCATACTGATAGATATTCCAATGGTGTTGGTGATAAGTTAAGTCCCGAACAGTGCAAGCAACTCATTGCTTTTCTAAGCTCGAAACTCCAGCTTGGGTATGAACAAACACCGATTGATCCTTTTGTGTCATGTTTTAGTGGTACTCTTTCAACTTTTTCTAATTTTCCTTCTATCTGAGACGCTCATTGTGCACTTGATACTGGGGCAACTCGTTACATTTGTACTTTACTTTCTTCTTTCAGTCTTTTGAATCGTTCCACTGTCACTTTAACAAATAATTTTATAGTTCCCGCCGCACATACAGGTTTGGTGAAGATTTCTCCTGATTTACTTTTGCACAATGTCTTGTGTGTGTGCCTCAGTTCCATTTTAATCTTCTTTCATTTAATTTTCACACTCAGCAGCTTTCATGCTCAGTTTCTTGCTTCTCATATTTTTGCAAAATCCAAGTCCACGGCAAGGATATGATGACCGGGATGAGTAGACGAGTTGGCAATCTTTATGTCCTCAATACTTCCAGCCTATCACCAACAGTTTATAATGTTTCTTCTACTCAACATACTTGGGGAATAATCGGATGGATCATCCCTCTTTGTCCAGATTTTATATTTTAGGCAATGTTCTTCATTTCGATTCTCTCAAACGTTTTTTTTTTTTTTGATAGGAAACAATATTTTATTAATAATGATAAATCCATATTACATTAAGCGGACTAGAGGTCCACTAATCGTAACCTCTAAAACTTCTAGCAATACACATAATACCAATCTCTCAAAATATCAGAAATAGACAATCCATGAAAATTTTTATCTAGTCTAATCCAATTTGCTGTATTGAATTTTATTTTCCCCCAACATTCTTCTGAAGTTTCGTCAAGATCTTGGAAAATTCTCCTGTTTCTCTCCAACCACACATGCCAAGTAATTCCATGAATCACCATTTTCCAGAAAATTTTCCCTTTTTTGCCAAGCATTCGGCCCAAATAAGTATGAAACAAGTCTTGTGTTGTCTTTGGTACAACCCAAACCAATTTCAATTCTTTTAAAGCCCTTGCCCACAAAGCATAAGTGAATTTGCAATGAACGAACAAATGATCTTGTGTTTCCTCATGCTTACGGCACAACACACACCAGTTTGGTGAAAGTGACCAAGTAGTTAATCTCTTTTGCATTACCTCGGCTGTCGGTAACTTCGAAAGGATAGTTGTCCAAGAGAAAATCTGAATTTTCGAGGGAATACATGTTTTCCAAATGATATTGTAGAAATTGAAACGATCTGAGATAGTAGTATCTTTGAAAAAAGAATGGTAGAAAGATTTGACAGTGAAAATCCCAGAATTATCCCCTTCCCACTTTTTAAAATCATCGACTCCTACCACCAATCTCACACCCTCCAAAATGCTCAAAAGCGAAGTTAATTGATTGATCTCGTCTTCGCGGAGAGATCTTCGAAAGCGAAAATCCCAAGATATTGAATTTGAAGAAGAATCAATTACAGCAAAATGAGAGACGGAATAATTATGGCACAAAGATAACTGAAATAAAGAATGAAACAAAACTTTGAGAGATGACACCCCCAACCAAATATCCTCCCAAAACCTTATTCTATTCCCCCCTCGAACCACTAGTTTAGTAAGTCGGTGATAAGTCGGGTATGACGCTGAAATAAACTTCCACGGGCATCTAAAAGTCACATTCTTAGCCAACCCCGCATCCCACCCATTTTCTTGTAACCCATACTTACTCTTTATTATTTTTTTCCATAGCGTATCATTTTCCACATTGAATCTCCACCACCATTTCCCCATTAAAGACATGTTCCGCAAGCACAAATTCCCAATGCCCAATCCTCCTTTTTCCTTCGGTCGGCATACTCTTTCCCATCTCACCATATGACAATGTGAATCTCCCTCATTTCCATCCCACAAAAAATTTCTCATGACTTTCTCCATCTCCCCCGCCACTCCTTTGGGTATCTTAAAAAGAGACAAGTAATATATCGGCAAAGCTGTCAAAACCAAAGCAATAAGAGTCAATCTATCTCCTTTTGACAAGAACGCCTTTTTCCAAGTAGACAATTTCCTAGAAACCTTAATCATAATAGGCTCCCAGAATGAAGACTTCATTGGATTACCCCCTAGAGGGACTCCCAAATATTTTATCGGCCAATTTTCCCTTCGGCACCCAATTTCAGTGGCTATATCTTCCTCATCCACAACCTCTTGGTTTAAACCCAATAAAGCACTCTTGTCCCAATTAATCCTCAAACCTGACATATCACAAAAAACTTTCAAAATCATTACCAGAAACCTTATGTGTTCCTCCGTCTTCACAAAGAACAAAGTATCATCCGCAAACTGTATGTGTGAGACCTCAACCTTCTCTCGGCCCACTTCATATCCTCTTATCAAGTTTCCTTCCTTTGCTTTGTCAACCAATCTTCCCAAAACATCGACAACCATGTTAAACAAAAAAGGTGATAACGGATCTCCCTGTCTAAGTCCACGATACGCTTTAAATTTCCCCTCGGTCTCCCATTGATCATAATTGAAAACGATACATTTGACACACATCCTCTTATCCAGCTTCTCCATTTTTCCCCAAACCCTTTTTTTTGTAATACAAAATCGAGAAAATCCCATTCGACATTATCATAAGCTTTTTGGAAATCAATTTTCAGAACCCAACCTTTTTTCTTTTTCTTCCTACCCTCTTCCACCAACTCATTCGCAATTAAACAACAATCCAAAATTTGCTTCCCCTCGGTAAATGCATTTTGAGTTTCTGAAAGTGTTTTTGATAACACTTTTTTCAACCTTGTAGCCAAACTTTTGCAACTATCTTGTATAAGCTTGTTGTGAGACTTATAGGTCTAAAATCTTTCACCTTCAACGAGTCATTTTTCTTTGGTATCAAGCATATGTATGTTTCATTTGTCAAGCCATTTATGACCCCCCCATCATGGAATTCTTCGAAGACTCTCATTAAGTCGCTCTTCACCGTTTCCCAGCCATCTTGGTAAAGAGCCAAAGTATAACCATCGGGCCCGGGTGCTTGCTTTATTTAGATATTTGGGGTCCTTTTCATCCTATAAGTGTTGATG
>NW_027331323.1:0-431 GCF_022965805.1 Primulina eburnea
TTTCGGAAATTTTCGTATTTCGGCCAAACAGCACCTTACGTGCGCCGCCGAACTTTTTCGTCGATTCCTCGGCCGTGTCCGGTAGTTTTTTCTTCGATCGGCGACCTGTTCTAAAATCGCCTCGACATAACTAACAAAAGCCCCTAACCAATTTCAGATTTAGTGTTCAGGTGAAGCCGTAATTTCAGATCTAAGACTTGGGCATATAAACCTAAAACGCCGAAAACATTTTCGTCCAATTACCCTATCAATACTACTCCGATTTTAAATTAATTTTATCCTAACAATACGCAAGCCATGGGTAACTTTTAGCATCAATCAATTTTAGGATCGGATCAACCGAGCGGAAACGCTCAAATTCGAGTTAGTTAGCGAGTTGCGCGATCGTTCCGGCGAAATTAGGTTACTTTTCCGACCGATTCTGGTCATGC
>NW_027331324.1:0-101782 GCF_022965805.1 Primulina eburnea
TAGTTGTCGAATCGGTCGGGATTATAGTTGAAGGGACCGTACTGTACGCTAACCATAATTGAATGGTCTTGCAGGCACTATCATGTGATACCTAGGGATCACGTAAGCGATGCTGCTAGGGCGCTTAACGTGATTGTTTGGGTACTATCAGACTTGAGTTCTGACGTTCTTACTATCAATGGAGTGAGAAGTGAAATGGAGCAATTGGGTATGTCGTATAAGGACATGTTTAGGTCCGATCACATTAGAGGTGAACCCACGGCTAGTTGTACAATAACAATTGAGGGCCACACAAAGTACTATTGCTAGTAAGTCCCGAAGAGAATGTAAAATAGTTCAAGTGTTGAACGCTTATAAATGTGTTTATAAGCGTAAAGAAAATTAGAAGTATGACTTCATGAGAGAAATATAAATTTTAATTTATGGAAGTGTTCCTAAGATTAAAATTTGCCAAGAAAATAATGTAGTTGAAAATGTGATTTTCTAAAACATTGTTGTGGACTAAATTAAATTAATTCAGTGTTTGAATTAATTAAACACTAGTGGACCAGTAGATTCTAATAATTAAATTCCAAGAAATTCCATTGGATATTATTTCTATCATCCCAAGAAACAAAGGTGTTTGTTTCTAGGAACGCAACCTTTTGGAAAAGGAATTTCTATAGATAGAAAGGCGAGATGAGAGAACTCGAAGAGGTTCGAGAGGCACCCACAGTTGTAGAACCCACACCCAATGAGCTAAGTGAGGAGATACAATCTCCTAGAAGAACCGAGAAGTCTCGAGACCACCTGTGAGGTATGGTCTGCTTCTTGAAGAGGGCCATGATGAGCCAATCTTGGATGTGATCCAAGGACCTTCAAGGAAGCGTTATCGGATGCTGATTCATCCAAGTGGCTTGAAGACAATGGAATCTGAGATGAATCCATGCATTCGAACCAAGTGGGTGGAATCTTGTGGATCCCACTGAGGGAACGTTTCCCATAGGGTGTAAATGAGTTTACAAGAGGAAACTTGGGGCGGATGGGAAGGTATTGATTCAAAGCGCGATTGGTAGCAAAGGGTAACTCAAAGGCAAGGTGTTGACTATGAGGAAACCTTTTCTTCTCCAGTTGCGATGTTCAAGTCCATTAGGATATGCTAGCCATAGCTGCATGGTAGACTAGTGAGATATGGCAGATGGATGTTAAGACAGCCTTCTTAATGGGGATATTAAGGAAGAGATTTACATGTCTCAACCTGAGGGTTTCACATCTATCGGAAGTAGCATATGGTATGCAAACTTCAAAGATCTATTTATGGTCTTAAGCAGGCATCGAGGAGTTGGAACCTCAGATTCGATAGTACAATCAAAGAGTTTGGTTTTACTAAGAATCCGGAGGAACCCTGTGTGTATAAGAAGGTCAGTGGGAGTGCGGTGACATTCCTTGTTTCTTTATGTTGTGACATTCTACTCATTGGGAATGATGTGGAATGTTGCAATCAACAAAGATATGGTTAGCAAGTAGTTCTCAATGCAGGACTTGGGTGAAGCATCTTTGTATGGGGGAATACAGATCTATAGAGATAGATCAAAAAGATTGCTTGGTCTCACCCAGTCCACATACATTGATACCATCGTGAAGCGGTTCTCGATGGATGAGTCCAAGAGAGGACATCTACTATGTGTCATGGCGTGTCCCTATCCAAGTCTATGTCTCCTCAAGACTGATGCAGAGATAGCGGCGATGACACGAATTCCGTATGCTTCGGCTAGTTTAGTACATGTATGGGATGATATCTACAACGTCCGACGTGGCATTTGCACTAAGTGTAGTGAGTAGATATCAATCCAACCCCGGTCTTTCCACACTGGAAAGCTGTGAAAGACATCCTCACGTATTGAGAGGACCAATAAGTTGTTTTGGTCTATGGGGGTGGAGAACTAAAATTGGAAGCTATACCGACCTAGCTTCCAAAGCGATGTTGATGACTCGAAGTCAACCTCCGGATTCATATTCATGCTCAATGGTGGTGCGTCGCTTGGAAGAGTTCCAAGCAAGACAGTACGGCGGATTCCACCACTGGGGGCAGAAACATTGCTGCAATCGGCTGCAGCAAGGAGGCTGTTGGATTAGGAATGTTCGTCCAAAGGGTTGGGCGTCATTCCAAATGGAGTTGCTCCTATCCCGGTGATGTGCGACAAACACGGGAGCCATAGCTCAGGCGAAGGACCAGGTCTCATCAGAAGTCCAAACACGTATGAGAAAGTACCACATCCTCAGAGAGATCGTGGAAAGAGGAGATGTCGTGATTGACAAAGTCGGCTCCGCAGATAATGTTGCTGATCCACTAACTAAGCCTTTACCCAGGACCATCGTTCGAGAAGCATCGCGAATCAATGGGTCTAAAGTATATAGGTAGTTGGCTCTAGTGCAAGTGGGAGATTGTTAGAGTAGGTGCACGTCGAGCCAAGTGTTGGCCGACTGTTCACAATGAAACTCTTTGTATAAACGATCTTTATTTTAATAATATTTCAATTTATTAATTTGGCGCATCTTTATCTTATACCCATGCTAGTTGCATAGATAAAGTCTTGAATATACAAATAGTAGAAGAATATGAGATGCTCATATGATGAGTATCATGAAACTCATATTTGGAATACTGTATATTCTAACCGTTCCTAGTCGATTCAGCCGCCACTAAGAAGGATAAAGGCCGCTCGAGTTAGAGACTAGTATCTGCGATGTGAGTACCATTGTTTCATTGTAGGGGACATTGTGATGTCCGAGCATGCAGATAGGTGCTCCTTGTAGAGTGCACTGAACAACCCTCCATAAAAGGACTTTCCAAGTGGTTCTCACTTATCGAGTGGAATAGTCCTGGTTTATGGTTGTACACAATTAGTCCTTATGACCCGGGACAAACATTGAGACTCTATGTGCTAGCGTTATCACTTTGACTTGTTTACCGACTCTTATGGGGTCATTAGGTGGCAAGGTTGGGTGTTACGGCGAAACATATAGGAGTCGATGCATTGTAGTCGGGGATTCACCGCTTACCTACGGTATGGATATCCTATGTGTTTATCATGTATATGTGGGTTGAAATCTCTGATCAGAGTATGGTGGTAATTATGAAAGGGGTTTCATAGATTACACCATCGATGCAACCACAACATGACACATAGTATCGATTCATTGACAACTCTCGATAGACCAATAGTTGTCGAATCGGTCGGGATATATGAGTTGAAGGGACCGTACTGTACGCTAACCATAATTGAATGGTTCTTGCAGGCACTATCATGTGATACCTAGGGAATCACGTAAGCGATGCTGCTAGGCGCTTAACGTGATTGGTTGGGTACTATCAGACTTGAGTTTCGACGTTCTTACTATCAAGGAGTGATAAGTAAGAATGGAGCAATTGGGGTATGCTCGAATAAGGACATGTTTAGTCCGAATCACATTGAGATGTGAACCCACGGCTAGTTGTATCAATGAACCATTGAGGCCACACAAGTACTTGCTTAGTAAGTCCCGAAGAGAAGTAAAATAGTTCAATGTGTTGAACGGCTTATAAATGTGTTTATAAGCGTAAAGAAAATTAGAAGTATGACTTCTATGAGAGAATATAAATTTTAATTTATGGAAGTGTTCCTAAGATTAAAATTTGGCCAAGAAAATAATGTAGTTGAAAATTGTGATTTCATAAACATTGTTGTGGACTAAATTAAATTAATTCAAGTGTGGAATTAATTAAACACTAGTGGACCTAGTAGAGTCTAAATAATTAAATTAATTCAAGTGTTGAATTAATTAAATAATATTGAGTCTTGTAGAGCTCATTTAAATAATTATTTAACTAGTGGGACTTGAGTAAAATCAAGTAATATTTAATTTATCTCAAAGTGTTTGGGATAAAAAATTTAGTCTATGGTTTTTAATGTGTTTAAAAAACCATATTATATACAAGTAGACAATGTAGGGATTGCATGCTTGGGAGGTGAAGACTTTGATTACTTTTTAATAAAAATTCAAAAGCATGCAACTTTTGAGAGACAACTTTGTAACACCCAAGGCTAATCTTCCCTCCCCCTCTCCCACTCTCACTTGGCCGAAATTCCTAGAGGATTTTCTCTCCCATTTTTCTTTCTCTTTGTTCTTCATTTTCTGGAGCAAAAATCATCTCTTTGAAAAAATCCTCAAGTTTTTCTAGTGCAAAACTTGAGGGCTTATCTGGGTAAAGTGGGTGGGCCTATTCTTGAAGAGGAAGGAGGTTGTGCTTGTAGATCTTATCTTGCCAGAAGAGCTTAGTTGCTTGCAACTAAGTTGGAGCCATCATCAACTTCTTGAAGTTGAAGAGTAACAAACTTTCTAACACCCTATGCATGTTTTTTAAGTTTGTTTTGTAAATATTGCACCAAAACTCTAGGGGGCCGAAAATTTGTGCATAAAATTAAATTTTTCGCTTCCGTGCGTTTCCGCCTCCGTAACCGGTCCGCTTTCAAGTGGTATCCGAGCTAAGGTTACGGATTGTTGTGCTATATTTACGTTATATTATGTTGAGTATCGATTTCTAACCGCTTGAAATTTTTTGTGCAAAAATTTGTGAAGGCCGAAATTTTTACAAGAAAACAAAAAAAAATTTCGGGCTGCCCGAATTATTTCGGGCAGCATGTCGGGCAGCCTACGGGCTGCCCGAAAAATTCGGTTTTAATAAAAAAAAAAAAAAATTTTTTTTGGTGTTGCCGGAATCCGGCGACGGAGCTCCGGCGACGGCGGTGACGACTAGGTTTCCAAAAGTGTTTTGGATAATCTTAGTGTCATGGGCCTGTGAGATGTTGGGCCATTGGATGGCCAACAAATTTGTGGAATTTTAAAAATGGGCCATAAATTTTTGGTGAAAATGAGTTTTGGGCCCTTAAGTTTAAAATTACAAATGTTGCTATATTTTTCATAAAATAAATATTGAAGTGGGACTTTAATTATTTATAGTAAATTGTGATTTATAAGAAATTCGATTATAAATAAATTAATTTGAAAGTAGACAAGGGGTTTGTATACTTGTGTAATTTAATTTATAATTGTGGCGGTTAGTGATTGGTTCAAGATACATAATATTGGATCAATTATTATAGTGATAATTAATTGATGTGTAGAATTTGATATTGTGCATGAAGGATGATCAAAAGCCCAAGCCCAATTTGCTAGGTGTATGCTAGGATTTTGTGTTGAATGATTGTTTTATCATTTATAGTGGGCTTGGTTTTTGGCCCGTTCCCACCCCCATGAGATGTATCCCTTGTGCCTGGTTTTATTGTAATTTAGATAGGGGATCAGATTGGGTGGTGGCCTTGGTGATTATGAAGATCGAAGCCATGTTATGTGCTATGTTAGTATAGTTGCTTGCATCCCGTGCTTTACCTCGGATTGGCCTAGGCCTGTTTTGGCTCACACGGGCCATTGAGGTTGGGGGCAATTGATCATCCTTGTATTGTTTTCTATTATAATATTGCAGATGATGTTATATAATGAGTATGTGCGTTTTTATTATAATACAGTGCTGAATCCGGCAACCCATACGAAACATGGCGAGCTTTTAAAATAAATTATGATGACCTTTCAAATTACAAACCCTCATTTTGAATAAGTCAAATTTAAGTCCGAAAAGGGGAATTATAATTTGTTTATAATTTCCTTGTCTTCCATCGACAATGGATGCATGATGAACGCTACCCGTACTCGGGGCTCGGCTCATATTATTGGGGGGCCCTGGGTGCCGGAAAGCTGTGACATCCATTGACATGGTGATGTGAACTACGTGGAACTCCCACATGATTTCGGCTCATTATGAGGGAACTCAGGCGACCGTCCATTAAGGTTCAATATCGATGGTTAGGCTTGACACGTAAAGATGAACGACGTCATATTATGTGGGTCCTAATCAAACGTGAGACAAAGTAACGTAGAGGGTTGCATGGCGATGCAATTGGAAACTACCTTTTAGGAATTGTGATGCCGATATTATTCGGGATCACAATTCGCTAATTGGACCTTACGTACCTTCTGAGGAAAGTGTTTCCCCGTTTTCACTAGAGGGTAGTGAAAATGTCAAAACAGTGGGACGATTATTTATAAAGTAAAAGTCCAAACTTTATATCTTATTAATATTTTAAAATAGTCATTAACATTTACTGTTTTACTTTTCAGTACAATCTTTGACATGTCATCAATTCGCAACCCGTTTTCGGTCATCTCGAAAAACACATTCTAACACGGCCAAACTATATCACTTGGCTAGAAATTTAAAGATTGTCCTAAACTCGGAGAAGATCGCATATACACTACTGAGGCGCCCCCTGCTGAGGCTCCATAGGCTGCACTCCTGAGGAATTGCAGACCTACAAGGATTGGTGCGACATGACTTGAAGGCGAAGTGTTATATGCAGGCTTCGATGAACGATGAGCTACAAAGGCGATTCGAGGATGCTAAGAATGCTGCTGACATTCATATGCACCTCAAGGAGCCTTTCGGTGAGCAGACTCGGCTTTGAGGCATGCCACTGAAGGAGCTCATCACTTTACGCATGCGAGATGGGACTTCGGTCCATGAGCATGGCCTAAAGTTGATTGGGCTCGTGGACAAGCTCGTGGGCATGGATTTGATCTTGCCATCGGAGTTGACCACTGATGTGTTGCTGTGTGTCATTGCCCAGCTCTTTCGATCCTTTTGTCGTGAACTTCAATATGAACAAGTGAGCCCAGCCTTGAGAGTTGGTGAACATGCTTGTGACCTTTGAGTCCACGATCAAAAGGAGAAGCCGGTTCTTTATGTGGGCTCTTCATCTGGCACGAAGACTGGTCCACCTGGAAGGGAAGAGAGCGTTCTTTCCAGCGTACCAAGAAGAGCGAGCCCTTGAAGAGGCAGACTTCGAGTCCCAGCGTGGCAGCCGCGCCAAGCCAAGGCTGAGAAACAGTCGACATCTGTCATCACTGCAAGAAGCCTGGACATTGGAGGCGTAACTGCAGGGAATACTTGCGCAGAAGGGTTCTGCCAAAGTATGTTCTATATTGAAGTTAACATCTCGATTAACTCTACTCTTGGGTATTGGATACCGGCTGTGGCTCACATCTCTGTAATGATTTGCAGGTGATGGGAAGAAGTAGGAGGCTCCGAGAGGGTGAAGACCTTCTTGAGGATGGGCAATGGGGCAAGAGTTGCCTCCAAGGCCTGGAGATGTTTATTTAATATTGAACAATGATTTTAAGCTTATTTTGAGAGATGTTTTGTATGTACCAGACTTGGTTAAAAACATTATTTCCATTTCGATGCTTGATATTGATGGATTTTCTTGTTTATTTTGCAAAGGTGTTTGCAATATTTATAAGAATGAATGTTTAGTTGGTACGGGTGAACTTGAAAACAATCTCTATACCTAAAATTGAAAGATATTCCACTTAACAATGTCCAAGCAATAACAACAACAAATAAGCGCAAACAAGATACTCTTAATTCGGCACAACTATGGCATGCTCGATAGGTCATATTCCCTAAGAAGGATGAACAAGCTAGTGGGAGTTGGCATGTTTGATATGTCTGATATTAACGCTCTCACGATTTGTGAATCCTGTCTGAAAGGAAAGATGACAAAATTCCCTTTAAGGCCATGCGGAGCGAGCCAAAGGTTATTGGATTTGATCCATACCGATGTGTGCGGTCCGCTTAGCATCACCACTAAGCATGGACATGCTACTTCAATCACCTTTACCGAACCATTCGAGTATGGTAGTGTATTTGATGAAATACAAGTCGAAGCCTTTGAAAGGTTCAAAGAATTCAAAGTGAAGTAGAGAAACATTGGACGAAGCATCAAGACACTTTCGATCGGATCGAGGTGGTGAGTACTTGAGTGCCGAGTTCAAGAGTATCTTAGAGACAATGGGATTCTCTCGCAGTGGACTCCGCCCGCTACAACACCAAGCAGTTGAATGGTGTTTCGGAGCGTCGTAACCGGACCTTGATGGACATGGTTCGGTCATGATGGGGTTCACAGAGTTGCCGCCATCCTTTTTGGGATATGCCGCTTGAAACAAGCGGCAATGTTGTTGAACAATGTCCATACAAAGGCAGTTGACAAGACTCCAATAGATAGGATGGGTAAGCCTCCCAAGTATTCTTATCTAAGAATATGGGTGTCCTGCTATGTGAAGCAGACAGTGGGAGATAAATTGGATAGTCGATCCAATTTATGCTACTTTGTGGATACCAAGAAATTCCATTGGATATTATTTCTATCATCCCCAAGAAACAAAGGTGTTTGTTTCTAGGAACGCAACCTTTTTGGAAAAGGAATTTCTATTAGATAGAAAAGGCGAGATGATAGAACTCGAAGAGGTTCGAGAGGCACCCACAGTTGTAGAACCCACACCCAATGAGCTAAGTGAGGAGATACAAGCTCCTAGAAGAACCGAGAGAGTCTCGAGACCACCTGTGAGGTATGGTCTGCTTCTTGAAGAGGGCCATGATGAGCCTAATCTTGGATGTGATCCAAGGACCTTCAAGGAAGCGTTATCGGATGCTGATTCATCCAAGTGGCTTGAAGCAATGGAATCTGAGATGAATTCCATGCATTCGAACCAAGTGTGGAATCTTGTGGATCCACCTGAGGGAACTGTTCCCATAGGGTGTAAATGGATTTACAAGAGGAAACTTGGGGCGGATGGGAAGGTATTGACCTTCAAAGCGCGATTGGTAGCAAAAGGGTATACTCAAAGGCAAGGTGTTGACTATGAGGAAACCTTTTCTCCAGTTGCGATGTTCAAGTCCATTAGGATATTGCTAGCCATAGCTGCATGGTATGACTATGAGATATGGCAGATGGATGTTAAGACAGCCTTCCTTAATGGGGATATTAAGGAAGAGATTTACATGTCTCAACCTGAGGGTTTCACATCTATCGGAAGTGAGCATATGGTATGCAAACTTCAAAGATCTATTTATGGTCTTAAGCAGGCATCGAGGAGTTGGAACCTCAGATTCGATAGTACAATCAAAGAGTTTGGTTTTACTAAGAATCCTGAGGAACCCTGTGTGTATAAGAAGGTCAGTGGGAGTGCGGTGACATTCCTTGTTCTTTATGTTGATGACATTCTACTCATTGGGAATGATGTAGGAATGTTGCAATCAACAAAGATATGGTTAGCAAGTAAGTTCTCAATGCAGGACTTGGGTGAAGCATCTTTTGTATTGGGAATACAGATCTATAGAGATAGATCAAAAAGATTGCTTGGTCTCACCCAGTCCACATACATTGATACCATCGTGAAGCGGTTCTCGATGGATGAGTCCAAGAGAGGACATCTACTAATGTGTCATGGCGTGTCCCTATCCAAGTCTATGTCTCCCAAGACTGATGCAGAGATAGCGGCGATGACACGAATTCCGTATGCTTCGGCTATTGGTAGTATCATGTATGGGATGATATCTACACGTCCTGACGTGGCATTTGCACTAAGTGTAGTGAGTAGATATCAATCCAACCCCGGTCTTCCACACTGGAAAGCTGTGAAAGACATCCTCAAGTATTTGAGAAGGACCAATAAGTTGTTTTTGGTCTATGGGGGTGGAGAACTAAAATTGGAAGGCTATACCGACTCTAGCTTCCAAAGCGATGTTGATGACTCGAAGTCAACCTCCGGATTCATATTCATGCTCAATGGTGGTGCTGTCTCTTGGAAGAGTTCCAAGCAAGACAGTACTGCGGATTCCACCACTGAGGCAGAATACATTGCTGCATCGGCTGCAGCAAAGGAGGCTGTTTGGATTAGGAATTTCGTCCAAGAGTTGGGCGTCATTCCAAATGGAGTTGCTCCTATCCCGGTGATGTGCGACAACACGGGAGCCATAGCTCAGGCGAAGGAGCCAAGGTCTCATCAGAAGTCCAAACACGTATTGAGAAAGTACCACATCCTCAGAGAGATCGTGGAAAGAGGAGATGTCGTGATTGACAAAGTCGGCTCCGCAGATAATGTTGCTGATCCACTAACTAAGCCTTTACCAGGACCATCGTTCGAGAAGCATCGCGAATCAATGGGTCTAAAGTATATAGGTAGTTGGCTCTAGTGCAAGTGGGAGATTGTTAGAGTAGGTGCACGTCGAGCCAAGTGTTGGCCGACTGTTCACAATGAAACTCTTTGTATAAACGATCTTTATTTTAATAATATTTCAATTTATTAATTTGGCGCATCTTTATCTTTATACCCATGCTAGTTGCATAGATAAAGTCCTTGAATATACAAATAGTAGAAAGAATATGAGATGCTCATATGATGAGTATCATGAAACTCATATTTGGAATACTGTATATTCTAAACCGTTCCTAGTCGATTCAGCCGCCACTAAGAAGGATAAAGGCCGCTCGAGTTAGAGACTAGTATCTGCGATGTGAGTACCATGTTTCATTGGTAGGGGACATTGTGATGTCCGAGCATGCAGATAGGTGCTCCTTGTAGAGTGCACTGAACAACCCTCCATAAAAGGACTTTCCAAGTGGTTCTCACTTATCGAGTGGAATAGTCCTGGTTTATGGTTGTACACAATTAGTCCTTATGACCCGGGACAACATTGAGACTCTATGTGCTAGCGTTTCACTTTGACTTGTTTACCGACTCTTATGGGGTCATTAGGTGGCAAGGTTGGGTGTTACGGCGAAACATATAGGAGTCGATGCATTGTAGTCGGGGATTCACCGCTTACCTACGGGTATGGATATCCTATGTGTTTATCATGTATGTGTGGGTTGAAATCTCTGATCAGAGTATGGTGGTAATTATGAAAGGGGTTTCATAGATTACACCATCGATGCAACCACGACATGACACATAGTATCGATTCATTGACAACTCTCGATAAACCAATAGTTGTCGAATCGGTCGGGATATATGAGTTGAAGGGACCGTACTGTACGCTAACCATAATTGAATGGTTCTTGCAGGCACTATCATGTGATACCTAGGGAATCACGTAAGCGATGCTGCTAGGCGCTTAACGTGATTGGTTGGGTACTATCAGACTTGAGTTCTGACGTTCTTACTATCAAGGAGTTGATAAGTGAGAATGGAGCAATTGGGGTATGCTCGTATAAGGACATGTTTAGTCCGAATCACATTGAGATGTGAACCCACGGCTAGTTGTATCAATGAACCATTGAGGGCCACACAAGTACTTGCTTAGTAAGTCCCGAAGAGAAGTAAAATAGTTCAATGTGTTGAACGGCTTATAAATGTGTTTATAAGCGTAAAGAAAATTAGAAGTATGACTTCTATGAGAGAAATATAAATTTTAATTTATGGAAGTGTTCCTAAGATTAAAATTTGGCCAAGAAAATAATGTAGTTGAAAATTGTGATTTTCATAAACATTGTTGTGGACTAAATTAAATTAATTCAAGTGTTGAATTAATTAAACACTAGTGGACCTAGTAGAGTCTAAATAATTAAATTAATTCAAGTGTTGAATTAATTAAATAATATTGAGTCTTGTAGAGCTCAATTTAAATAATTATTTAACTAGTGGGACTTGAGTAAAATCAAGTAATATTTAATTTATCTCAAATGTGTTTGGGATAATAAAATTTAGTCTATGGTTTTTAATGTGTTAAAAAACCATATTATATACAAGTGAGACATGTAGGGATTGCATGCTTGGGAGGTGAAGAGCCTTGATTACTTTTTAATAAAATATTCAAAAAGCATGCAACTTTTGAGAGACAACTTTTGTAACACCCAAGGCTAATCTTCCCTCTCCCACTTCACTTCACTTGGCCGAAATTCCTAGAGGATTTTCTCTCCATTTTTCTTTCTCTTTTGTTCTTCATTTTCTTGGAGCAAAAATCATCTCTTTGAAAAATCCTCAAGTTTTTCTAGTGCAAAACTTGAGGGGACTTATCTTGGTAAAGTGGTGGGCCTAATTCTTGAAGAGGAAGGAGGTTTGCTTGTAGATCTTATCTTGCCAAGAAGAGCTTAGTTGCTTGCAACTAAGTTGGAGCCATCATCAACTTCTTGAAGTTGATAGGTAACAAACTTTCTAACACCCTATGCATGTTTTTAAGTTTGTTTTGTAAATATTGCACCAAAACTCTAGGGGGCCGAAAATTTGTGCATAAAATTTAATTTTTCGCTTCCGTTGCGTTTCCGGCCTCCGTAACCGGTCCGCTTTCAAGTGGTATCCGAGCTAAGGTTACGGATTTTGTGCTATATTTACGTTATATTATGTTGAGTATCGATTTCTAACCGCTTGAAATTTTTTGTGCAAAAATTTGTGAAGGCCGAAATTTTTACAAGCAAAACAAAAAAAAAATTTCGGGCTGCCCGAATTATTTCGGGCAGCATGTTCGGGCAGCCTACGGGCTGCCCGGAAAATTCGGTTTTAATAAAAAAAAAAAAATTTTTTTTGGTGTTGCCGGAATCCGGCGACGGAGCTCCGGCGACGGCGGTGACGACTAGGGTTTCCAAAAGTGTTTTGGATAATCTTAGTGTCATGGGCCTTGAGATGTTGGGCCATTGGATGGCCAACATAATTTGTGAATTTTAAATGGGCCAAAGTATTTTTGGTGAAAAATGAGTTTTGGGCCCTTAAGTTTAAAATTACAAATGTTGCATATATATTTTTCATAAAATAAATAATTGAAGTGGGACTTTAATTATTTATAGTAAATTGTGATTTATAAGAAATTCGATTATAAATAAATTAATTTGAAAGTAGACAAAGGGGTTTGTATACTTTGTTAATTTAATTTATAATTGTGGCGGTTAGTGATTGGTTCAAGATACATAATATTGGATCAATTAATTATAGTGATAATTAATTGATGGTGTATGATATATGATATTGTGCATGAAGGATGATCAAAAGCCCAAGCCCAATTTGCTAGGTGTATGCTAGGATATTTGTGTTGAATGATTGTAATAATTATCAATTTATAAAGTGGGCTTGGTTTATGGCCCGTTCCCACCCCCATGAGATGTATCCCTATGTGCCATGGATATTTAATTGTAAATATTAGAATAGGGGAAGATCAAGATTGGAAGATGGTGGCCTTGGTGATTATGAAGATCGAAGACATGTAATATAGGATGCTAATGTAATAGTATAGTTGCATTGCATCCCGTGCATTTACCCTAGGATTGGACCTAGGCCCGTGTTTGGCTCACACGGGCCATTAGAGTTTGGGGCAATTGATCATCCTTGTATTGTTTTCTATTTATAATATATGCATGATATGTTATAAATAATGAGTATGTGCGTTATTATTATTATAATAACAAAGTTGCATGAATCCGGCAAACATACGATCAAACATGGCGAGCTTTTAAAATAAAATTAATGATGAGACCTTTCAAAATTAAAAACCCTCATTTTGAATAAGATTCAAAATTAATATCAAGTCCGAAAAGGGGAATTATAAATTTGTTTATAATTTCCTTGTCTTCCATCGACAATGGATGCATGATGAACGCTACCCGTACTCGGGGCTCGGCTCATATTATTGAGGGGGCCCTGGGTGCCGGAAAGCTGTGACATCCATTGACATGGTGATGTGAACTACGTGGAACTCCCATGATTTCGGCTCATATTATTGAGGGAACTCATGGCGACCGTCCATTAAGGTTCAATATCGATGGGTTAGGCTTGACACGTAAAGATGAACGACGTCATATTATTGGGTCCTAATCAAACGTGAGACAAAAGTATACGTAGAGGGTTGCATGGCGATGCAATTGGAAACTACCTTTTAGGAGTTGTGATGGCCGATATTATTCGGGATCACAATTCGCTAATTGGACCTTACGTACCTTCTGAGGAAAGTGTTTCCCGTTTTCACTAGAGGGTAGTGAAAATGTCAAAACAGTGGGAGCGATTATTTATAAAGTAAAAGTCCAAACTTTATATCTTATTAAATATTTTAAAATAGTCATTAACATTTATCTGTTTTACTTTTCAGTACAATCTTTGACATGTCATCAATTCGCAACCCGTTTTCGGTCATTCTCGAAAAACACATTCTAACCGGACCAAACTATATCACTTGGCTAAGAAATTTAAAGATTGTCCTAAACTCGGAGAAGATCGCATATACACTTACTGAGGCGCCCCCTGCTGAGGCTCCTATAGGCTGCACTCCTGAGGAATTGCAGACCTACAAGGATTGGTGCGACCATGACTTGAAGGCGAAGTGTTATATGCAGGCTTCGATGAACGATGAGCTACAAAGGCGATTCGAGGATGCTAAGAATGCTGCTGACATTCATATGCACCTCAAGGAGCTCTTCGGTGAGCAGACTCGGCCTTTGAGGCATGCCACAGTAAAGGAGCTCATCACTTTACGCATGCGAGATGGGACTTCGGTCCATGAGCATGGCCTAAAGTTGATTGGGCTCGTGGACAAGCTCGTAGGCATGGATTTGATCTTGCCATCGGAGTTGACCACTGATGTGTTGCTGTTGTCATTGCCCAGCTCTTTCGATCCTTTTGTCGTGAACTTCAATATGAACAAGCTTGAGCCCAGCCTTGAAGAGTTGGTGAACATGCTTGTGACCTTTGAGTCCACGATCAAGAAGGAGAAGCCGGTTCTTTATGTGGGCTCTTCATCTGGCACGAAGACTGGTCCACCTGGGAAGGGAAAGAAGCGTTCTTTCCAGCGTACCAAGAAGAGCGAGCCCTTGAAGAGGCAGACTTCGAGTCCCATCGTGGCAGCCGCGCCAGCCAAGGCTGAGAAGACAGTCGACATCTGTCATCACTGCAAGAAGCCTGGACATTGGAGGCGTAACTGCAGGGAATATCTTGCGCAGAAGGGTTCTGCCAAAGGTATGTTCTATATTGAAGTTAACATCTCGATTAACTCTACTTCTTGGGTATTGGATACCGGCTGTGGCTCACATCTCTGTAATGATTTGCAGGTGATGGGAAGAAGTAGGAGGCTCCGAGAGGGTGAGACCTTCTTGAGGATGGGCAATGGGGCAAGAGTTGCTGCCAAGGCCATTGGAGATGTTTATTTAATATTGAACAATGATTTTAAGCTTATTTTGAGAGATGTTTTGTATGTACCAGACTTGGTTAAAAACATTATTTCCATTTCGATGCTTGATATTGATGGATTTTCTTGTTTATTTTGCAAAGGTGTTTGCAATATTTATAAGAATGAATGTTTAGTTGGTACGGGTGAACTTGAAAACAATCTCTATACCTTAAAATTGAAAGATATTCCACTTAACAATGTCCAAGCAATAACAACAACAAATAAGCGCAAACAAGATACTCTTAATTCGGCACAACTATGGCATGCTCGATTAGGTCATATTTCCCTAAGAAGGATGAACAAGCTAGTGGGAGTTGGCATGTTTGATATGTCTGATATTAACGCTCTCACGACTTGTGAATCCTGTCTGAAAGGAAAGATGACCAAAATTCCCTTTAAGGGCCATGCGGAGCGAGCCAAAGGGTTATTGGATTTGATCCATACCGATGTGTGCGGTCCGCTTAGCATCACCACTAAGCATGGACATGCCTACTTCATCACCTTTACCGATGACCATTCGAGGTATGGGTATGTGTATTTGATGAAATACAAGTCTGAAGCCTTTGAAAGGTTCAAAGAATTCAGAAGTGAAGTAGAGAAACAATTGGGACGAAGCATCAAGACACTTCGATCGGATCGAGGTGGTGAGTACTTGAGTGCCGAGTTCCAAGAGTATCTTAGAGAGAATGGGATTCTCTCGCAGTGGACTCCGCCCGCTACACCGCAGTTGAATGGTGTTTCGGAGCGTCGTAACCGGACCTTGATGGACATGGTTCGGTCTATGATGGGGTTCACAGAGTTGCCGCCATCCTTTTGGGGATATGCGCTTGAAACAGCGGCAATGTTGTTGAACAATGTCCATACAAAGGCAGTTGACAAGACTCCATATGAGATATGGATGGGTAAGCCTCCCAAGTATTCTTATCTAAGAATATGGGGGTGTCCTGCTTATGTGAAGCAGACAGTGGGAGATAAATTGGATAGTCGATCCATTTTATGCTACTTTGTGGGATATCCAAGAAATTCCATTGGATATTATTTCTATCATCCCCAAGAAACAAAGGTGTTTGTTTCTAGGAACGCAACCTTTTTGGAAAAGGAATTTCTATTAGATAGAAAAGGCGAGATGATAGAACTCGAAGAGGTTCGAGAGGCACCCACAGTTGTAGAACCCACACCCAATGAGCTAAGTGAGGAGATACAAGCTCCTAGAAGAACCGAGAGAGTCTCGAGACCACCTGTGAGGTATGGTCTGCTTCTTGAAGAGGGCCATGATGAGCCTAATCTTGGATGTGATCCAAGGACCTTCAAGGAAGCGTTATCGGATGCTGATTCATCCAAGTGGCTTGAAGCAATGGAATCTGAGATGAATTCCATGCATTCGAACCAAGTGTGGAATCTTGTGGATCCACCTGAGGGAACTGTTCCCATAGGGTGTAAATGGATTTACAAGAGGAAACTTGGGGCGGATGGGAAGGTATTGACCTTCAAAGCGCGATTGGTAGCAAAAGGGTATACTCAAAGGCAAGGTGTTGACTATGAGGAAACCTTTTCTCCAGTTGCGATGTTCAAGTCCATTAGGATATTGCTAGCCATAGCTGCATGGTATGACTATGAGATATGGCAGATGGATGTTAAGACAGCCTTCCTTAATGGGGATATTAAGGAAGAGATTTACATGTCTCAACCTGAGGGTTTCACATCTATCGGAAGTGAGCATATGGTATGCAAACTTCAAAGATCTATTTATGGTCTTAAGCAGGCATCGAGGAGTTGGAACCTCAGATTCGATAGTACAATCAAAGAGTTTGGTTTTACTAAGAATCCTGAGGAACCCTGTGTGTATAAGAAGGTCAGTGGGAGTGCGGTGACATTCCTTGTTCTTTATGTTGATGACATTCTACTCATTGGGAATGATGTAGGAATGTTGCAATCAACAAAGATATGGTTAGCAAGTAAGTTCTCAATGCAGGACTTGGGTGAAGCATCTTTTGTATTGGGAATACAGATCTATAGAGATAGATCAAAAAGATTGCTTGGTCTCACCCAGTCCACATACATTGATACCATCGTGAAGCGGTTCTCGATGGATGAGTCCAAGAGAGGACATCTACCAATGTGTCATGGCGTGTCCCTATCCAAGTCTATGTCTCCCAAGACTGATGCAGAGATAGCGGCGATGACACGAATTCCGTATGCTTCGGCTATTGGTAGTATCATGTATGGGATGATATCTACACGTCCTGACGTGGCATTTGCACTAAGTGTAGTGAGTAGATATCAATCCAACCCTGGTCTTCCACACTGGAAAGCTGTGAAAGACATCCTCAAGTATTTGAGAAGGACCAATAAGTTGTTTTTGGTCTATGGGGGTGGAGAACTAAAATTGGAAGGCTATACCGACTCTAGCTTCCAAAGCGATGTTGATGACTCGAAGTCAACCTCCGGATTCATATTCATGCTCAATGGTGGTGCTGTCTCTTGGAAGAGTTCCAAGCAAGACAGTACTGCGGATTCCACCACTGAGGCAGAATACATTGCTGCATCGGCTGCAGCAAAGGAGGCTGTTTGGATTAGGAATTTCGTCCAAGAGTTGGGCGTCATTCCAAATGGAGTTGCTCCTATCCCGGTGATGTGCGACAACACGGGAGCCATAGCTCAGGCGAAGGAGCCAAGGTCTCATCAGAAGTCCAAACACGTATTGAGAAAGTACCACATCCTCAGAGAGATCGTGGAAAGAGGAGATGTCGTGATTGACAAAGTCGGCTCCGCAGATAATGTTGCTGATCCACTAACTAAGCCTTTACCAGGACCATCGTTCGAGAAGCATCGCGAATCAATGGGTCTAAAGTATATAGGTAGTTGGCTCTAGTGCAAGTGGGAGATTGTTAGAGTAGGTGCACGTCGAGCCAAGTGTTGGCCGACTGTTCACAATGAAACTCTTTGTATAAACGATCTTTATTTTAATAATATTTCAATTTATTAATTTGGCGCATCTTTATCTTTATACCCATGCTAGTTGCATAGATAAAGTCCTTGAATATACAAATAGTAGAAAGAATATGAGATGCTCATATGATGAGTATCATGAAACTCATATTTGGAATACTGTATATTCTAAACCGTTCCTAGTCGATTCAGCCGCCACTAAGAAGGATAAAGGCCGCTCGAGTTAGAGACTAGTATCTGCGATGTGAGTACCATGTTTCATTGGTAGGGGACATTGTGATGTCCGAGCATGCAGATAGGTGCTCCTTGTAGAGTGCACTGAACAACCCTCCATAAAAGGACTTTCCAAGTGGTTCTCACTTATCGAGTGGAATAGTCCTGGTTTATGGTTGTACACAATTAGTCCTTATGACCCGGGACAACATTGAGACTCTATGTGCTAGCGTTTCACTTTGACTTGTTTACCGACTCTTATGGGGTCATTAGGTGGCAAGGTTGGGTGTTACGGCGAAACATATAGGAGTCGATGCATTGTAGTCGGGGATTCACCGCTTACCTACGGGTATGGATATCCTATGTGTTTATCATGTATGTGTGGGTTGAAATCTCTGATCAGAGTATGGTGGTAATTATGAAAGGGGTTTCATAGATTACACCATCGATGCAACCACGACATGACACATAGTATCGATTCATTGACAACTCTCGATAAACCAATAGTTGTCGAATCGGTCGGGATATATGAGTTGAAGGGACCGTACTGTACGCTAACCATAATTGAATGGTTCTTGCAGGCACTATCATGTGATACCTAGGGAATCACGTAAGCGATGCTGCTAGGCGCTTAACGTGATTGGTTGGGTACTATCAGACTTGAGTTCTGACGTTCTTACTATCAAGGAGTTGATAAGTGAGAATGGAGCAATTGGGGTATGCTCGTATAAGGACATGTTTAGTCCGAATCACATTGAGATGTGAACCCACGGCTAGTTGTATCAATGAACCATTGAGGGCCACACAAGTACTTGCTTAGTAAGTCCCGAAGAGAAGTAAAATAGTTCAATGTGTTGAACGGCTTATAAATGTGTTTATAAGCGTAAAGAAAATTAGAAGTATGACTTCTATGAGAGAAATATAAATTTTAATTTATGGAAGTGTTCCTAAGATTAAAATTTGGCCAAGAAAATAATGTAGTTGAAAATTGTGATTTTCATAAACATTGTTGTGGACTAAATTAAATTAATTCAAGTGTTGAATTAATTAAACACTAGTGGACCTAGTAGAGTCTAAATAATTAAATTAATTCAAGTGTTGAATTAATTAAATAATATTGAGTCTTGTAGAGCTCAATTTAAATAATTATTTAACTAGTGGGACTTGAGTAAAATCAAGTAATATTTAATTTATCTCAAATGTGTTTGGGATAATAAAATTTAGTCTATGGTTTTTAATGTGTTAAAAAACCATATTATATACAAGTGAGACATGTAGGGATTGCATGCTTGGGAGGTGAAGAGCCTTGATTACTTTTTAATAAAATATTCAAAAAGCATGCAACTTTTGAGAGACAACTTTTGTAACACCCAAGGCTAATCTTCCCTCTCCCACTTCACTTCACTTGGCCGAAATTCCTAGAGGATTTTCTCTCCATTTTTCTTTCTCTTTTGTTCTTCATTTTCTTGGAGCAAAAATCATCTCTTTGAAAAATCCTCAAGTTTTTCTAGTGCAAAACTTGAGGGGACTTATCTTGGTAAAGTGGTGGGCCTAATTCTTGAAGAGGAAGGAGGTTTGCTTGTAGATCTTATCTTGCCAAGAAGAGCTTAGTTGCTTGCAACTAAGTTGGAGCCATCATCAACTTCTTGAAGTTGATAGGTAACAAACTTTCTAACACCCTATGCATGTTTTTAAGTTTGTTTTGTAAATATTGCACCAAAACTCTAGGGGGCCGAAAATTTGTGCATAAAATTTAATTTTTCGCTTCCGTTGCGTTTCCGGCCTCCGTAACCGGTCCGCTTTCACTAACGACTTCTCTAATGAACAAATCCGCAATGTTTGAAGCATAATCGGTTTTATGACAAGCTAGAAAATGTGCCACTTTAGAAAATCTATCCACAACAACGAAAATAGAATCCCTCCCTTTCTTAGTCCTAGGCAACCCCAAAATAAAGTCCATAGAAATGTCAATCCAAGTTCTTTTTAAGAATAGCACGCAAAAGTGTTCCCAAAGTTCTATTGACAACTTCAGTTTGTCCATCCGTTTGAGGATGACAAGTAGTAGAAAACAACAATTTTGTGTCAAGTTTAGACCATAAAGTATTCCAAAAGTAACTCAAGAATTTAACATCGCGACCAGAAACAATAGTCCTAGGCATGCCATGCAACCTACCGACTTCTCTAAAGAACTAATCCGCAATGTTTGAAACATCATCGATTTTATGGCAAGCTATAAAATGTGCCATCTTAGAGAATCTATCCACAACAACGAAAATAGAATCCATCCCCTTCTTAGTCCTAGGCACCTCAAAATAAAGTCCATAGAAATGTCAATCCAAGTTCTTTTTGAGAATAGCACGCAAAAGTGTTCCCAAAGTGCTATTGACAACTTCAGTTTGTCCATCCGTTTGAGGATGACAAGTAGTAGAAAACAACAATTTTGTGCCAAGTTTATCCGATAAAGTCTTCCAAAAGTAACTCAAGAATTTAACATCGCGACCAGAAACAATAGTCCTAGGCATGCCATGCAACCTAACGACTTCTCTAAAGAACAAATCCGCAATGTTTGAAGCATCATCGGTTTTATGACAAGCTATAAAATGTGCTATCTTAGAGAATCTATCCACAACAACGAAAATAGAATCCATCCCCTTCTTAGTCCTAGGCACCCCAAAATAAAGTCCATAGGAATGTCAATCCAAGTTCTTTTTAAGAATAGCACGCAAAAGTGTTCCCAAAGTGCTATTGACAACTTCAGTTTGTCCATCAGTTTGAGGATGAGAAGTAGTAGAAAACAACAATTTCGTGCCAAGTTTAGACCATAAAGTATTCTTAAAGTAACTCAAAAATTTAACATCGCGACCAGAATCAATAGTCTTAGGCATGCCATGCAACCTAACAATTTCTCTAATGAACAAATCCGCAATGTTTGAAGCATAATCGGTTTTATGACAAGCTATAAAATGTGCCATCTTAGAAAATCTATCCACAACAACGAAAATAGAATCCCTCCCATTCTTAGTCCTAGGCAACCCCGAAATAAAGTCCATAGAAATGTCAATCCAAGTTCTTTTTAAGAATAGCACGCAAAAGTGTTCCCAAAGTTCTATTGACAACTTCAGTTTGTCCATCCGTTTGAGGATGACAAGTAGTAGAAAACAACAATTTCGTGCCAAGTTTAGACCATAAAGTATTCCAAAAGTAACTCAAGAATTTAACATCGCGACCAGAATCAATATTCCTAGGCATGCCATGCAACCTAACGACTTCTCTAATGAACAAATCCGCAATGTTTGAAGCATAATCGGTTTTATGACAAGCTATAAAATGTGCCATCTTAGAAATCTATCCACAACAACGAAAATAGAATCCCTCCCCTTCTTAGTCCTAGGCAACCCCAAAATAAAGTCCATAGAAATGTCAATCCAAGTTCTTTTTCAGAATAGCACGCAAAAGTGTTCCCAAAGTTCTATTGACAACTTTAGTTTGTCCATCCGTTTGAGGATGACAAGTAGTAGAAAACAACAATTTTGTGCCAAGTTTAGACCATAAAGTATTCCAAAAGTAACTCAAGAATTTAACATCGCGACCAGAAACAATAGTCCTAGGCATGCCATGCAACCTACCGACTTCTCTTAAGAACTAATCCGCAATGTTTGAAACATCATCGATTTTATGGCAAGCTATAAAATGTGCCATCTTAGAGAATCTATCCACAACAACGAAAATAGAATCCATCCCCTTCTTAGTCCTAGGCACCCCAAAATAAAGTCCATAGAAATGTCAATCCAAGTTCTTTTTAAGAATAGCACGCAAAAGTGTTCCCAAAGTTCTATTGACAACTTCAGTTTCTCCATCCGTTTGAAGATGACAAGTAGTAGAAAACAACAATTTCGTGCCAAGTTTAGACCATAAAGTATTCCAAAATTAACTCAAGAATTTAACATCGCGACCAGAATCAATAGTCCTAGGCATGCCATGCAACCTAACGACTTCTCTAATGAACAAATCCGCAATGTTTGAAGCATAATCGGTTTTATGACAAGCTATAAAATGTGCCATCTTAGAAAATCTATCCACAACAAGGAAAATAGAATCCCTCCCCTTCTTAGTCCTTAGCAACCCCAAAATAAAGTCCATAGAAATGTCAATCCAAGTTCTTTTTAAGAATAGCACGCAAAAGTGTTCCCAAAGTTCTGTTGACAACTTCAGTTTGTCCATCCGTTTGAGGATGACAAGTAGTAGAAAACAACAATTTTGTCCCAAGTTTAGACCATAAAGTATTCCAAAAGTAACTCAAGAATTTAACATTGCGACCAGAAACAATAGTCCTAGGCATGCCATGCAACCTACCGACTTCTCTAAAGAACTAATCCGCAATGTTTGAAACATCATCGATTTTATGGCAAGCTATAAAATGTGCCATCTTAGAGAATCTATCCACAACAACGAAAATAGAATCCATCCCCTTCTTAGTCCTAGGCACCCCAAAATAAAGTCCATAGAAATGTCAATCCAAGTTCTTTTTAAGAATAGCACGCAAAAGTGTTCCCAAAGTTCTATTGACAACTTCAGTTTGTCCATCCGTTTGAGGATGACAAGTAGTAGAAAACAACAGTTTTGTGCCAAGTTTAGACCATAAAGTATTCCAAAAGTAACTCAAGAATTTAACATCGCGACCAGAAACAATAGTCGTAGGCATGCCATGCAACCTACCGACTTCTCTAAAGAACAAATCCGCAATGTTTGAAGCATCATCGATTTTATGACAAGCTATAAAATGTGCCATCTTAGAGAATTTATCCACAACAACGAAAATAGAATCCCTCCCCTTCTTAGTCCTAGGCAACATCAAAATAAAGTCCATAGAAATGTCAATCCAAGTTCTTTTTAAGAGTAGCACGCAAAAGTGTTCCCAAAGTGCTATTGACAACTTCAGTTTGTCCATCCGTTTGAGGATGACAAGTAGTAGAAAACAACAATTTTGTGCCAAGTTTAGCCCATAAAGTCTTCCAAAAGAAACTCAAGAATTTAACATCGCGATCAAAAACAATAGTCCTGAAAGCGGACTAGTTACGGAGGCCGGAAACGCAACGGAAGCGAAAAACAAAAATTTTTGAGACAAATTTTCGGCCCCCTCATTGTTTTTGTGCAATATTTATAAATAAACTAAAACCATGCATAGGATGATTTAGGATTTTTACCTATCAACTTCAAGAAGTTGATGATGGCTCCAACTTATTTGCTAGCAACTAAGCTCTTCTTGGCAAGATAAGTCTACAAGCTTCCACCTCCAATCCTCCAAGAATTGGCCCACCACTTAGCTTTGTAAACCCCTTCAAATATTGCCACTAGAAATATTGAAGATTTATCAAAGAGAAGAATTGTTATCCAAGAAATGAAGAACAAAGTGATCAAGAAAAATTTGAGTGAGAGAAATGCCTTGAAGTGTTCGGCCCCATTGAGGAGGGGAGTGATGAGTGAAGTCTAGTCTTGGGTGTGGGAAAAGTTGGGAGAAAAGTTGCATGCCTTTGCAATTTTTTTAATCAAAATATTCCACACCTCTTCACCTCCCAAGCATGCAAACTCCTAGCATGTCTCATATATATATGGTTTTAACACATTAAAAACCATTAGACTAAATTTTAATTATCTCAACACATTTGAGATTAATTAAATACTACTTGATTTATTCAAGTCCCACTAGTTAAATAATTATTTAATTGAGCTCTACAAGACTCAATATTATGTAATTAATTCAACACTTGAATTAATTTAATTATTTAGACTCTACTAGGTCACTAGTGTTTAATTAATTCAACACTTGAATTAATTTAATTTAGTCCACAACAATGTTTATGAAAATCACAATTTTCAACTACATTATTTACTTGGCCAAATTTTAATCTTAGGAACACTTCCATAAATTAAAATTTATATTTCTCTCATAGAAGTCATACTTCTAATTTTCTTTACGCTTACAAACACATTTATAAGCCGTTCAACACATTGAACTATTTTACTTCTCTTCGGGATTTACTAAGCAAGTACTTGTGTGGCCCTCAATGGTTCATTGATACCACTAGCCGTGGGTTCACATCTCAATGTGATTCGGACTAAACATGTCCTTATACGAGCATACCCCAATTGCTCCATTCTTACTTATCAACTCCTTGATAGTAAGAACGTCAGAACTCAAGTCTGATAGTACCCAACCAATCACGTTAAACGCCTAGCAGCATCGTTTACGTGATTCCCTAGGTATCACATGATAGTGCCTGCAAGAACCATTCAATTATGGTTAGCGTACAGTACGGTCCCTTCAGCTCATATATCCCGACCGATTCGACAACTATTGGTATATCGAGAGTTGTCAATGAATCGATACTATGTGTCATGTCGTGGTTGCATCGATGATGTAATCTATGAAACCCCTTTCATAATTACCATCATACTCTGATCAGAGATTTCAACCCACACATACATGAAAAACACATAGGATATCCATACCCGTAGGTAAGCGGTGAATCCCCGACTACAATGCATCGACTCCTATATGTTTCGCCGTAACACCCAATCTTGCCACCTAATGACCCCAAAAGAGTCGGTAAACAAGTCAAAGTGGAACGCTAGCACATAGAGTCTCAATGTTGTCCCGGGTCATAAGGACTAATGGTGTACAACCATAAACTAGGACGTTTCCACTCGATAAGTGAGAACCACTTGGAAAGTCCTTTATAGAGGGTTGTTCAGTGCACTCTACAAGGAGCACCTATCTGCATGCTCGGACATCACAATGTCCCCTACCAATGAAACATGGTACTCACATCGCAGATACTAGTCTCTAACTCGAGCGGCCTTTATCCTTCTTAGTGGCGGCTGAATCGACTAGGAACAGTTTAGAATATACAGTTTTCCAAATATGAGTTTCATGATACTCATCATATGAGCATCTCATATTCTTTCTACTATTTGTATATTCAAGGACTTTATCTATGCAACTAGCATGGGTATAAAGATAAAGATGCGCCAAATTAATAAATTCAAATATTATTAAAATAAAGATTGTTTATACAAAGAGTTTCATCGTGAACAGTCGGCCAACACTTGGCTCAACGTGCACCTACTCTAACAATCTCCCACTTGCACTAGAGCCAACTACCCATATACTTTAGACCCATTGATTCGCGATGCTTCTCGAATGATGGTCCTGGTAAAGGCTTGGTTAGTGGATCAGCAACATTATCTGCGGAGCCGACTTTGTCGATCGACACTTCTCCTCGTTCCACGATCTCTCTGAGGATGTGGTACTTTCTCAATACATGTTTGGACTTCTGATGAGACCTTGGCTCCTTCGCCTGAGCTATGGCTCCCGTGTTGTCGCACATCACCGGGATAGGAGCAACTCCATTTGGAATGACGCTCAACTCTTGGACGAAATTCCTAATCCAAACAGCCTCCTTTGCTGCAGCCGATGCAGCAATGTATTCTGCCTCAGTGGTGGAATCCGCAGTACTGTCTTGCTTGGAACTCTTCCAAGAGACAGCACCACCATTGAGCATGAATATGAATCCGGAGGTTGACTTCGAGTCATCAACATCGCTTTGGAAGCTAGAGTCGGTATAGCCTTCCAATTTTAGTTCTCCACCCCCATAGACCAAGAACAACTTATTGGTCCTTCTCAAATACTTGAGGATGTCTTTCACAGCTTTCCAGTGTGGAAGACCAGGGTTGGATTGATATCTACTCACTACACTTAGTGCAAATGCCACGTCAGGACGTGTAGATATCATCCCATACATGATACTACCAATAGCCGAAGCATACGGAATTCGTGTCATCGCCGCTATCTCTGCATCAGTCTTGGGAGACATAGACTTGGATAGGGACACGCCATGACACATTGGTAGATGTCCTCTCTTGGACTCATCCATCGAGAACCGCTTCACGATGGTATCAATGTATGTGGACTGGGTGAGACCAAGCAATCTTTTTGATCTATCTCTATAGATCTGTATTCCCAATACAAAAGATGCTTCACCCAAGTCCTGCATTGAGAACTTACTTGCTAACCATATCTTTGTTGATTGCAACATTCCTACATCATTCCCAATGAGTAGAATGTCATCAACATAAAGAACAAGGAATGTCACAGCACTCCCACTGACCTTCTTATACACACAGGGTTCCTCAGGATTCTTAGTAAAACCAAACTCTTTGATTGTACTATCGAATCTGAGGTTCCAGCTCCTAGATGCCTGCTTAAGACCATAAATAGATCTTTGAAGTTTGCATACCATATGCTCACTTCCGATAGATGTAAACCCTTCAGGTTGAGACATGTAAATCTCTTCCTTAATATCCCCATTAAGGAAGGCAGTCTTGACATCCATCTGCCATATCTCATAGTCATACCATGCAGCTATGGCTAGCAAAATCCTAATGGACTTGAACATCGCAACTGGAGAAAAGGTTTCCTCATAGTCAACACCTTGCCTTTGAGTATACCCTTTTGCTACCAGTCGCGCCTTGAAGGTCAATACCTTCCCATCCGCCCCAAGTTTCCTCTTGTAAATCCATTTACACCCTATGGGAACAATTCCCTCAGGTGGATCCACGAGATTCCACACTTGGTTCGAATGCATGGAATTCATCTCAGATTCCATTGCTTCAAGCCATTTGGATGAATCGGCATCAGATAACGCTTCCTTGAAGGTCCTTGGATCACATCCAAGATTAGGCTCATCATGGCCCTCTTCAAGAAGCAGACCATACCTCACAGGTGGTCTCGAGACTCTCTCGGTTCTTCTAGGAGCTTGTATCTCCTCACTTGGCTTCTCGGGTGTGGGTTCTACAACTGTGGGTGTCTCTCGAACCTCTTCGAGTTCTATCATCTCGCCTTTTCTATCCAATAGAAATTCCTTTTCCAAAAAGGTTGCGTTCCTAGAAACAAACACCTTTGTTTCTTGGGGATGATAGAAGTAATATCCAATTGAATTCTTTGGATATCCCACAAAGTAGCATAAAATGGATCGACTATCCAATTTATCTCCCACTGTCTGCTTCACATAAGCAGGACACCCCCATATTCTTAGATAAGAATACTTGGGAGGCTTACCCATCCATATCTCATATGGAGTCTTGTCAACTGCCTTTGTATGGACATTGTTCAACAACATTGCCGCTGTTTCAAGCGCATATCCCCAAAAGGATGGCGGCAACTCTGTGAACCCCATCATAGACCGAACCATGTCCATCAAAGTCCGGTTACGACGCTCCGAAACACCATTCAACTGTGGTGTAGCGGGCGGAGTCCACTGCGAGAGAATCCCATTCTCTCTAAGATACTCTTGGAACTCGGCACTCAAGTACTCACCACCTCGATCCGATCGAAGTGTCTTGATGCTTCGTCCCAATTGCTTCTCTACTTCACTTCTGAATTCTTTGAACCTTTCAAAGGCTTCAGACTTGTATTTCATCAAATACACATACCCATACCTCGAATGGTCATCGGTAAAGGTGATGAAGTAGGCATGTCCATGCTTAGTGGTGATGCTAAGCGGACCGCACACATCGGTATGGATCAAATCCAATAACCCTTTGGCTCGCTCCGCATGGCCCTTAAAGGGAATTTTGGTCATCTTTCCTTTCAGACAGGATTCACAAGTCGTGAGAGCGTTAATATCAGACATATCAAACATGCCAACTCCCACTAGCTTGTTCATCCTTCTTAGGGATATATGACCTAATCGAGCATGCCATAATTGTGCCGAATTAAGAGTATCTTGTTTGCGCTTATTTGTTGTTGTTATCGTTTGGACATTGTTAAGTGGAATATCTTTTAATTTTAAGGTGTAGAGATTGTTTTCAAGTTCACCGGTACCAACTAAACATTCATTCTTGTAAATATTGCAAACACCTTTGCCAAATAAACAAGAATATCCATCAATATCAAGCATAGAAATGGAAATAATGTTTTTAACCAAGTCTGGTACATACAAAACATCTCTTAAAACCAAATTAAAATCATTGTTCAAACATAAATAAACATCTCCTATGGCTTTGGCAGCAACCCTTGCTCCATTGCCCATCCTCAAGAAGGTCTCACCCTCTCGGAGCCTCCTACTTCTTCCCATCACCTGCAAATCATTACAGAGATGTGAGCCACAGCCGGTATCCAATACCCAAGAAGTAGAGTTAATAGAGATATTCACTTCAATGTAGAACATACCTTTGGCAGAACCCTTCTGCGCAAGATATTCCCTGCAGTTACGCCTCCAATGTCCAGGCTTCTTGCAGTGGTGACAGATGTCAACAGTCTTTTCAGCCTTGGCTGGCGCGGCTGCCACTATGGGACTCGGAGTCTGCCTCTTCAAGGGCTCGCTCTTCTTGGGACGCTTGAAAGAACGCTTCTTTCCTTTCCCAGGTGGACCGGTCTTCGTGCCAGATGAAGAGCCCACATAAAGAACCGGCTTCTCCTTCTTGATCGTGGACTCAAAGGTCACAAGCATGTTCACCAACTCTTCAAGGCTGGGCTCGAGCTTGTTCATATTGAAGTTCACGACAAAAGGATCGAAAGAGCTAGGCAGTGACAACAGTAGCACATCCGTGGTCAACTCGGATGGCAAGATCAAATCCATGCCCACGAGCTTGTCCACGAGCCCAATCAACTTTAGGCCATGCTCATGGACCGAAGTCCCATCTCGCATGCGTAAAGTGATGAGCTCCTTCACTGTGGCATGCCTCAAAGGCCGAGTCTGCTCACCGAAGAGCTCCTTGAGGTGCATATGAATGTCAGCAGCATTCTTAGCATCCTCGAATCGCCTTTGTAGCTCATCGTTCATCGAAGCCTGCATATAACACTTCGCCTTCAAGTCATGGTCGCACCAATCCTTGTAGGTCTGCAATTCCTCAGGAGTGCAGCCTATAGGAGCCTCAGCAGGGGGCGCCTCAGTAAGTGTATATGCGATCTTCTCCGAGTTTAGGACAATCTTTAAATTTCTTAGCCAAGTGATATAGTTTGGTCCGGTTAGAATGTGTTTTTCGAGAATGACCGAAAACGGGTTGCGAATTGATGACATGTCAAAGATTGTACTGAAAAGTAAAACAGATAAATGTTAATGACTATTTTAAAATATTTAATAAGATATAAAGTTTGGACTTTTACTTTATAAATAATCGCTCCCACTGTTTTGACATTTTCACTACCCTCTAGTGAAAACGGGAAACACTTTCCTCAGAAGGTACGTAAGGTCCAATTAGCGAATTGTGATCCCGAATAATATCGGCCATCACAATTCCTAAAAGGTAGTTTCCAATTGCATCGCCATGCAACCCTCTACGTATACTTTTGTCTCACGTTTGATTAGGACCCAATAATATGACGTCGTTCATCTTTACGTGTCAAGCCTAACCCATCGATATTGAACCTTAATGGACGGTCGCCATGAGTTCCCTCAATAATATGAGCCGAAATCATGGGAGTTCCACGTAGTTCACATCACAATGTCAATGGATGTCACAGCTTTCCGGCACCCAAGGCTCCCCAATAATATGAGCCGAGCCCCGAGTACGGGTAGCGTTCATCATGCATCCATTGTCGATGGAAGACAAGGAAATTATAAACAAATTTATAATTCCCCTTTTCGGACTTGATATTAATTTTGAATCTTATTCAAAATGAGGGTTTTTAATTTTGAAAGGTCTCATCATTAATTTTATTTTAAAAGCTCGCCATGTTTGATCGTATGTTTGCCGGATTCATGCAACTTTGTTATTATAATAATAATAACGCACATACTCATTATTTATAACATATCATGCATATATTATAAATAGAAAACAGTACAAGGATGATCAATCGCCCCAAAACTAATGGCCCGTGTGAGCCAAACACGGGCCTAGGTCCAATCCTAGGGTAAATGCAGGGATGCAATGCAACTAAATTATTACATTAGCATCCAATATTACATGTCTTCGATCTTCATAATCACCAAGGCCACCATCTTCCAATCTTGATCTTCCCCTATTCTAATATTTACAATTAAATATCCATGGCACATAGGGATACATCTCATGGGGTGGGAACGGGCCATAAACCAAGCCCACTTTATAAATTGATAATTATTACAATCATACAACACAAATATCCTAGCATACACCTAGCAAATTGGGCTTGGGCTTTTGATCATCCTTCATGCATAATATCACATATCATACACCATCAATCAATTATCACTATAATTCATTGATCCAATATTATATATCTTGATCCAATCACTAACCGCCACAATTATAAATTAAATCAACAAAGTATACAAACACCTTTGTGTACTTTCAAATTAATTTATTTATAATCGAATTTCTTGTAAATCACAATTTACTATAAATAATTAAAGTCCTACTTCAATTATTTATTTTATGAGAAAATATGTGCAACAATTGTAAATTTAAACTTAAGGGCCCAAAAACCATTTTTCACCAAAAATATTTAGGCCCATTTAAATTTCACAAATTATGTTGGCCATCCAATGGCCCAACATCTCAAGGCCCATGACACTAAGATTGTCCAAAACACTTTTGGAAACCCTAGCCGTCATCGCCGTCGCCGGAGCTCCGTCGCCGGATTCCGGCAACAACAAAAAAATTTTTTTTTTTTTATTTTGAAAGCTGGACTTATTCGGGCAGCCCCTCGGGCTGCCCTTTGCTGCCCGAAATTTCAGGGCAGCTCGGGCAGCCCTCGGGCAGCAACATGCTGCCCGAAAAATCATTTTTTTTTTTTTGTTTTTCTTCAAAATTTTCGGCCCTTGAGTTTTCTTGCACAAAAAAATCTCAAACGGTTAGAAATCGATCTCAACATAATATTATGCAAATATTACACAAAAACCGTAACCTTAGCTCGGATACCACTTGAAAGCGGACCGGTTACGGAGGCCGGAAACGCAACGGAAGCGAAAAACAAAAATTTTTGAGACAAATTTTCGGCCCCCTCATTGTTTTTGTGCAATATTTACAAATAAACTAAAACCATGCATAGGATGATTTAGGATTTTTACCTATCAAATTCAAGAAGTTGATGATGGCTCCAACTTAGTTGCTAGCAACTAAGCTCTTCTTGGCAAGATAAGTCTACAAGCTTCCACCTCCAATCCTCCAAGAATTAGGCCCACCACTTAGCTTTGTAAACCCCTTCAAATATTGCACTAGAAATATTTGAAGATTTATCAAAGAGAAGAATTTTTCTCCAAGAAAATGAAGAACAAAGGAAAGAAAAATTTGAGAGAGAAATGCCTTGAAGTTTCGGCCAAGTGAGGAGGGAAGAGTGAGGAGTGAAGTCTAGTCTTGGGTGTGGGAAAAGTTGGGAGAAAAGTTGCATGCCTTTGCAATTTTTTTAATCAAAAATATTCCACACCTCTTCACCTCCCAAGCATGCAAACCCTAGCATGTCTCACATATATTATATGGTTTTTAACACATTAAAAACCATAGACTAAATTTTAATTATCTCAAACATTTTTGAGATTAATTAAATACTACTTGATTTTACTCAAGTCCCACTAGTTAAATAATTATTTAAATTGAGCTCTACAAGACTCAATATTATTTAATTAATTCAACACTTGAATTAATTTAATTATTTAGACTCTACTAGGTCCACTAGTGTTTAATTAATTCAACACTTGAATTAATTTAATTTAGTCCACAACAATGTTTATGAAAATCACAATTTTCAACTACATTATTTACTTGGCCAAATTTTAATCTTAGGAACACTTCCATAAATTAAAATTTATATTTCTCTCATAGAAGTCATACTTCTAATTTTCTTTACGCTTATAAACACATTTATAAGCCGTTCAACACATTGAACTATTTTACTTCTCTTCGGGATTTACTAAGCAAGTACTTGTGTGGCCCTCAATGGTTCATTGATACAACTAGCCGTGGGTTCACATCTCAATGTGATTCGGACTAAACATGTCCTTATACGAGCATACCCCAATTGCTCCATTCTTACTTATCAACTCCTTGATAGTAAGAACGTCAGAACTCAAGTCTGATAGTACCCAACCAATCACGTTAAACGCCTAGCAGCATCGTTTACGTGATTCCCTAGGTATCACATGATAGTGCCTGTAGTGACCCGTTCCAGAATCACCTACTAATCAAAAACTAAGCATGCAATTAACCTAATTAACAATAATCAGAGATAACAGCGGAAAAGTCAACAACAAAACCGATTATACAACCCAATCGAAGTCTAGAATAACTCAAAATAAAATATCCAATACAACCATATCGAATCAAAACAATACCGATAAACTAAACCAACCAGATACTCACGTCCTCCTCCTGCTCCTCCTGAGCTGTCCAACCTGAGGCCTGCCCCGTGGGAATGAGGTGTCCAAGAATAAACAAAACCGAGGACGTGAGCGATAAGAACGCCCAGTACAAAAGTATGAGTATACAGACCTATATGAAATGCACATGCTATGATCATGATACCGGGGTAGTCAAGAAACAGGAGTCACAAAAGGATCTCAACAATGCTCAGTCTAGAGGCGCCAAGTGGATAGTGCCGCGCGGTCCAACCTCTGGGTCACTGCATCCACTACAAGACAGACGTGGACCTAAAATGTCCCGGACCACCGAAGCCCTCCCGACCCGTCGGCCACTGTGTACTCTCGGTGTCCATGCGTCCACAAGACAGGGCTGAGCGGCCCCAAGATATAGCTTATCTCGAAAGAGATACAGCTCAACAGTAAAGGCTATCTCGAAGAAGATACGGCTCAACATGAAATGCAACGTGCAGTAATAAACGTGACATAATAGCATGCATCATATGACATATATCAATGCACCACATAATCATGCAACACATATAAGAATGTATACTCAACCAGGATATCTCGGATAGTACTTTCGTACCTCTATCACAGCAAGCCTAGCCTTACGCAACACCGCTAATCAGGTCTAGAACAAGCCTACGCATCAAAAGCATACTCAATGAACAATACTACCATGCTAGACTAGCAAAACCAGCACTCCCTAGTACTACCAAAGGTTTAGGGTTTACCTTCGTCCGTCGACAGCCCTTTGATGTCGATTGCCTCGTAACTCAGACGTCGCTACGCTACCACTCCTGGCAGCTCCTGGCTATCGCTCGACCAACAACTACCCTAGAACCTTCCAAATCTCTCACTAAAGACTCAATCTCAAGAAATGGCAATACCAAAATGAGGAATTCGAGCACTATTTATAGGCCATGTTCGGATCCTCCGAACAACACTTCGGAACGTCCGAACGCTACGTGTCCATTGGCTCTTGACAGCTCATGATCGGATCCTCCGATCATACACTTCGGACCGTCCGAACATGCACGTGTCCAGCTGCTCTTGACACCTCATGATCGGATCCACCGAACCTACACTTCGGAACGTCCGAACTCCCACGTGTCGATCAACTCTTGACACCTAATGATCGGATCCACCGAACTCACTTCGGACCTTCCGAACTCTTCGGTGCTTCCGAACCATCTTCGGTCCGTCCGATCATGACTCGGTCAAAATTACACATTAAACCTTCTTAATCACCATTACTCCGTTAATTACCCAATTTGGAATTCGGGCTGCTACATTCTTCCCCCCTTAAAAAGATTTCGTCCTCGAAATCTAAGCAAGAGAATAAAACACCATTGTAATACACTGCAAATATTCTCCATTACAACTGTAAAACAATTACATCCCAGGCTGATCCTGGTTCAGCGCAAAAACCTGACCTTGGGCACAAGGTCGAAGATTCGAACTACCCACTGCCTGAACCTGTCTCCTCTGCTGAACAGTCGTCTGGGATCCAGAACCGGATCCTGCTCCACCTCGCAACTGAGGACAATTCTTCTTAATATGCCCCATCTCTCCGCACAGATAACAAGCTCCTGCGGCTACTCGGCATTGCTCCGATGGATGGTTCTTCCCACAATGCGCACAAGAATCCTTCTTCTCACCAAAGCGAACAACACCGCTAGACCTTGATCCAGATCCAGAAGAAGAAGAACCAGATTTCTTGAAAGACTGAGGTCGAGGGCTCAAAACACTCGGAGGTCTAGAAGAAAGAATAGCCCTACCACGCTGGAGACTGATCTCTGCTTGACGACACCGGTTCACCAACCCATCGTACGAAGTAGGATTATCACAGACAGTGACTCGATCAAAGATCTCCTGGTTAAGGCCCTGAAGGAAATGATCGTACTTGGCTTCAGAACTGCCACTGATATGAGGAGCGAAGGGTAACAACTCGAAGAATTTCTGCTGATACTCATCAACAGACATACTCCCCTGCTTAAGGTTCAGGAGCTCAATCGTCTTGGCCTGGCGAAGGGCTGGAGGAAAGTACAGCTGCATGAACGCTGCACGGAAATCGACCCAAGTCGCTCTACCCTGCGACTGAACTATCGGCGCAGAAGTTGATTGCCACCACCTGCGAGCACGGCCCTCGAGAAGAAAACTAAGGGTCTCCATCTTCTGCTCATCGGTGCACTGGAATGCGCGAAAACAACTCTCCATGCGCTCTAACCAATCCTCCGCATCATCGGGAGTCTCACCGCCAACTAAAGGCTTAGGCCCCATCTGCATGAAACGATGCATATCGAAACGCCTAGGACCATCCCGACGATGACGATGCTCACGATGACGTCTATGATCGTCCTGGTCACCCCATCGACCTACACTCCCCTGACTACTCCCGTCACCAAAGTGGTCAGCCATCGCTACAACATAGAATGGGGAAACTAGTAAATTGGTCAACGGAAATCCCAAAACAGAATCTATATCCCAAAATCGTATGCATGCTCTGATACCATAAATGTAGTGACCCGTTCCAGAATCACCTACTAATCAAAAACTAAGCATGCAATTAACCTAATTAACAATAATCAGAGATAACAGCGGAAAAGTCAACAACAAAACCGATTATACAACCCAATCGAAGTCTAGAATAACTCAAAATAAAATATCCAATACAACCATATCGAATCAAAACAATACCGATAAACTAAACCAACCAGATACTCACGTCCTCCTCCTGCTCCTCCTGAGCTGTCCAACCTGAGGCCTGCCCCGTGGGAATGGGGTGTCCAAGAATAAACAAAACCGAGGACGTGAGCGATAAGAACGCCCAGTACAAAAGTATGAGTATACAGACCTATATGAAATGCACATGCTATGATCATGATACCGGGGTAGTCAAGAAACAGGAGTCACAAAAGGATCTCAACAATGCTCAGTCTAGAGGCGCCAAGTGGATAGTGCCGCGCGGTCCAACCTCTGGGTCACTGCATCCACTACAAGACAGACGTGGACCTAAAATGTCCCGGACCACCGAAGCCCTCCCGACCCGTCGGCCACTGTGTACTCTCGGTGTCCATGCGTCCACAAGACAGGGCTGAGCGGCCCCAAGATATAGCTTATCTCGAAAGAGATACAGCTCAACAGTAAAGGCTATCTCGAAGAAGATACGGCTCAACATGAAATGCAACGTGCAGTAATAAACGTGACATAATAGCATGCATCATATGACATATATCAATGCACCACATAATCATGCAACACATATAAGAATGTATACTCAACCAGGATATCTCGGATAGTACTTTCGTACCTCTATCACAGCAAGCCTAGCCTTACGCAACACCGCTAATCAGGTCTAGAACAAGCCTACGCATCAAAAGCATACTCAATGAACAATACTACCATGCTAGACTAGCAAAACCAGCACTCCCTAGTACTACCAAAGGTTTAGGGTTTACCTTCGTCCGTCGACAGCCCTTTGATGTCGATTGCCTCGTAACTCAGACGTCGCTACGCTACCACTCCTGGCAGCTCCTGGCTATCGCTCGACCAACAACTACCCTAGAACCTTCCAAATCTCTCACTAAAGACTCAATCTCAAGAAATGGCAATACCAAAATGAGGAATTCGAGCACTATTTATAGGCCATGTTCGGATCCTCCGAACAACACTTCGGAACGTCCGAACGCTACGTGTCCATTGGCTCTTGACAGCTCATGATCGGATCCTCCGATCATACACTTCGGACCGTCCGAACATGCACGTGTCCAGCTGCTCTTGACACCTCATGATCGGATCCACCGAACCTACACTTCGGAACGTCCGAACTCCCACGTGTCGATCAACTCTTGACACCTAATGATCGGATCCACCGAACTCACTTCGGACCTTCCGAACTCTTCGGTGCTTCCGAACCATCTTAGGTCCGTCCGATCATGACTCGGTCAAAATTACACATTAAACCTTCTTAATCACCATTACTCCGTTAATTACCCAATTTGGAATTCGGGCTACTACATTCTCCCCCCCCTTAAAACGATTTCGTCCTCGAAATCAAGTTTAGAGAATGAACAAAACAAAATAACAACATCATTACCCTCAAAATCTAAGGGACAACCCATCACTAGACGCTTGGCTAAAACCGAATGACCCATCGGAGTAGAAACGGAAAGAATGACATCTAGAGAAACATGCGGTAACTTATGACGCTTAACAAATCGTCCTGGTCACCCCAACGACCTACACTTCCCTGACTACTCTCATCACCAAAGTGGTCAGCCATTGCTACAACAATAGAATGGGGAAACTAGTAAATTGGTCAACGGAAATCCCAAAACAGAAATCTATATCCCAAAATCGTATGCATGCTCTGATACCATAAATGTAGTGACCCGTTCCAGAATCACCTACTAGGCAAGAACTAAGCATGCAATTAACCTAATTAACAATAATCAGAGATAACAGCGGAAATAGTCAACAAAAATAATGGTTATACAACCCAATCGAAGTCTAGAATAACTCCAAATAAAATATCCAATACAACCATATCGAATCAAAACAATACCGATAAACTAAACCAACCAGCTACTCAACGTCCTCCTCCTGCTCCTCCTGAGCTGTCCAACCTGAGGCCTGCCCCGTGGGAATGGGGTGTCCAAGAATAAACAAAACCGAGGACGTGAGCGATAAGAACGCCCAGTACAAAAGTATGAGTATACAGACCTATATGAAATGCACATGCTATGATATGATACCAGGGTAGTCAAGAAACAGGAATCACAAAGGATCTCAAAATGCTCAGTCTAGAGGCGCCAAGTGGAAAGTGCCGCGCGGTCCAACCTCTGGGTCACTGCATCCACTACAAGACAGACGTGGACCTAAAATGTCCCGGACCACCGAAGCCCTCCCGACCCGTCGGCCACTGTGTACTCTCGGTGTCCATGCGTCCACAAGACAGGGCTGAGCGGCCCCAAGATATAGCTTATCTCGAAAGAGATACAGCTCAACAGTAAAGGCTATCTCGAAGGAGAATACGGCTCAACATGAAATGCAACGTGCAGTAATAAACGTGACATAATAGCATGCATCATATGACATATATCAATGCACCACATAATCATGCAACACATATAAGAATGTATACTCAACCAGGATATCTCGGATAGTACTTTCGTACCTCTATCACAGCAAGCCTAGCCTTACGCAACACCGCTAATCAGGTCTAGCACAAGCCTACGCATCAAAAGCATACTCAATCAATACTACCATGCTCGACTAGCAAAACCAGTACTCCCTAGTACTACCAAAGGTTTAGGGTTTACCTTCGTCCGTCGACAGCCCTTTGATGTCGATTGCCTCGTAACTCAGGCGCCGCTACGCTACTACTCCTGGCAGCTCTTAGCTATCGCTCGACCAACAACTAACCCTAGAAACCTTCCAAACTCTCCAAAATGAGAGAAAACTCAAGAAATTGGCAAGTCAAAAATGAGAAATCCGAGCACTATTTATAGGCCATGTTCGGATCCTCCGAACAACACTTCGGAACGTCCGAACGCTACGTGTCCATTGGCTCTTGACAGCTCATGATCGGATCCTCCGATCATACACTTCGGACCGTCCGAACATGCACGTGTCCAGCTGCTCTTGACACCTCATGATCGGATCCACCGAACCTACACTTCGGAACGTCCGAACTCCCACGTGTCGATCAACTCTTGACACCTAATGATCGGATCCACCGAACTCACTTCGGACCTTCCGACCTCTTCGGTGTTTCCGAACCATCTTCGGTCCGTCCGATCATGACTCGGTCAAAATTACACATTAAACCTTCTTAATCACCAATACTCCGTTAATTACCCAATTTGGAATTCGGGCTACTACATTCTCCCCCCCCTTAAAACGATTTCGTCCTCGAAATCAAGTTTAGAGAATGAACAAAACGAAATAACAACATCATTACCCTCAAAATCTAAGGGACAACCCATCACTAGACGCTTGGCTAAAACCGAATGACCCATCGGAGTAGAAACGGAAAGAATGACATCTAGAGAAACATGCGGTAACTTATGACGCTTAACAAATCGTCCTGGTCACCCCAACGACCTACACTTCCCTGACTACTCTCATCACCAAAGTGGTCAGCCATTGCTACAACAATAGAATGGGGAAACTAGTAAATTGGTCAACGGAAATCCCAAAACAGAAATCTATATCCCAAAATCGTATGCATGCTCTGATACCATAAATGTAGTGACCCGTTCCAGAATCACCTACTAGGCAAGAACTAAGCATGCAATTAACCTAATTAACAATAATCAGAGATAACAGCGGAAATAGTCAACAAAAATAATGGTTATACAACCCAATCGAAGTCTAGAATAACTCCAAATAAAATATCCAATACAACCATATCGAATCAAAACAATACCGATAAACTAAACCAACCAGCTACTCAACGTCCTCCTCCTGCTCCTCCTGAGCTGTCCAACCTGAGGCCTGCCCCGTGGGAATGGGGTGTCCAAGAATAAACAAAACCGAGGACGTGAGCGATAAGAACGCCCAGTACAAAAGTATGAGTATACAGACCTATATGAAATGCACATGCTATGATATGATACCAGGGTAGTCAAGAAACAGGAATCACAAAGGATCTCAAAATGCTCAGTCTAGAGGCGCCAAGTGGATAGTGCCGCGCGGTCCAACCTCTGGGTCACTGCATCCACTACAAGACAGACGTGGACCTAAAATGTCCCGGACCACCGAAGCCCTCCCGACCCGTCGGCCACTGTGTACTCTCGGTGTCCATGCGTCCACAAGACAGGGCTGAGCGGCCCCAAGATATAGCTTATCTCGAAAGAGATACAGCTCAACAGTAAAGGCTATCTCGAAGGAGAATACGGCTCAACATGAAATGCAACGTGCAGTAATAAACGTGACATAATAGCATGCATCATATGACATATATCAATATACCACATAATCATGCAACACATATAAGAATGTATACTCAACCAGGATATCTCGGATAGTACTTTCGTACCTCTATCACAGCAAGCCTAGCCTTACGCAACACCGCTAATCAGGTCTAGCACAAGCCTACGCATCAAAAGCATACTCAATCAATACTACCATGCTCGACTAGCAAAACCAGTACTCCCTAGTACTACCAAAGGTTTAGGGTTTACCTTCGTCCGTCGACAGCCCTTTGATGTCGATTGCCTCGTAACTCAGGCGCCGCTACGCTACTACTCCTGGCAGCTCTTAGCTATCGCTCGACCAACAACTAACCCTAGAAACCTTCCAAACTCTCCAAAATGAGAGAAAACTCAAGAAATTGGCAAGTCAAAAATGAGAAATCCGAGCACTATTTATAGGCCATGTTCGGATCCTCCGAACAACACTTCGGAACGTCCGAACGCTACGTGTCCATTGGCTCTTGACAGCTCATGATCGGATCCTCCGATCATACACTTCGGACCGTCCGAACATGCACGTGTCCAGCTGCTCTTGACACCTCATGATCGGATCCACCGAACCTACACTTCGGAACGTCCGAACTCCCACGTGTCGATCAACTCTTGACACCTAATGATCGGATCCACCGAACTCACTTCGGACCTTCCGACCTCTTCGGTGTTTCCGAACCATCTTCGGTCCGTCCGATCATGACTCGGTCAAAATTACACATTAAACCTTCTTAATCACCAATACTCCGTTAATTACCCAATTTGGAATTCGGGCTACTACAGATATGTATGTACATTATGTTGTTTATTTCAGTTAACGATATGTTATGCTTTATCTATACATTTGAATTAATGTTAAAAGCAAATTTTTGACCCACATTTTCGAACAAAGATCCAATTAAATCCCAAAAGAATTGAGTTAGAGCCCGGGTCCCCACAACAGGTGGTATCAGAGCAGTAGGTTCTGTAGACTGAAATAGAATAGAATGAGCGGGGTAGATCGAGTCATCTTCCTTGCTTTTGAGATGCTAGCATGCTTTATTGCTTTCCCTATTATATGTTGTGTTGTATTATCTGAATTGATTTACAGCATTTCAAGCCTGAATAAGAACCGATTCTCGATCAGAGGTATATGATCAGAGAAGGGCTGAGACAGATGACATTGGGTGTGTACTAATCAGTTTTATGATCAGATTTATGCCGCCTAGACGAGTGCCACAACCAGAGCAGGGTAGCACATCCGGTGCACAGATGGATGTCACCGCTACACCGATGGAAACCTTATTGAAGAGATTCCAGTCTTTCCATCCGCCTACCCTGAAGGGCACCGAGAGTGCAGTAGAGTGCGAGAGCTGGCTCGATGATATCGAGATGTTGTTTGAGTCTTTGGCTTACACTGACGAACGACGTGTGAAGCTGATAGGGCATCAGATGCAAGAGGTTGCAAAGAGCTGGTGGTTGACTACAAAGAGAGCCTTGGAGCACCGAGGCATTGATATCACGTGGAAAGTTTTCAAAGATGAGTTCTATCAGCGCTTCTTTCCCGTTTCGTACCGGAAAGATAAGGGAGCTGAATTTGCGAATCTGAAGCAGGGACAGTGGAACATCGAGGAGTATGTTGCTAAATTTTCTGCATTGCTACGATTTGCACCGCATGTGGCCGGGAACGACGAGGCAGTGGCCGATCAGTTCATCAACGGACTAAATCCGGATGTTTTCACTTTGGTGAACACGGGCCGGCCTAGTACTTTTTCAGAGGCACTGAACCGAGCGAAGGGAGCCGAGGCTGGCTTGATCAGGCAGCGAGGGGCTTCTACGGTGTTCAGGGGCAGAGACCGCCACAGCCTACTACCGTACAGTTTCCACCACCTCCTCCTCGTTTCGATAGCGGATCTAGTGGTAGTGGCAAGAAGGAATTTTTGAAGGCTAAGGGCAAGCAGTTTAAGAAATCTGGGAGTAGTTCATCGAGTTCGAGTGGATCTCGACAGAGAGGTCAGGGGTCAGATTATAGTGGCGCATACTGTGGTTCGTGCGGAGGGCGACATGCGACGGAGCAGTGTCAAGGAGTTCTGGGACGCTGCAACATCTGTAGGCAACAGGGACATTTCGCCAGAGTTTGTCCCCAGAGAGGTGCACAACGATTCCAGAGCACAGGATCATCAGCACCAGCGCCACAGATGGAGAGACAGGCATCCTCTGTACACTCCTTCCAGCCACCCTCCACACAGACACAGCAGATGTAATAGCCGAGCCCGGTGTACGGTACGGTTTAAGCTTTATTGTGTTAATTGGGTTTATGATTAGTCGTTTATAGTTGTGTTTTGGGCTATAGTATTATTGGTTATTATTTATTTGAGGTATTAGTTGGTGTTGATTGTTCGTTTCAGCGTTTCGGATCGATTTTAGTTGAGTTTGTACTGTTCATTGCCGTGAGTAGAGTGCACCCGCGCTCTTAGATGAGTGCCCCCGCGGTGTACTATTCATGATTTTGGTTTTGGAGGGCCGTGGCATGACCGCACCCGCGGCAGTGCAAGGACCGCACCCGCGGTGGGCACCGCACCCGCGGTAATTGTAGCACCGCACCCGCGGTGATCGTGCATGAGAATTATTTTGGTATGCCGTGAGCATGGCGCACCCGCGGTGCTTGTGTTGGCGCACCCGCGGTGTAAGTATGGGCGAGTTATTTAGTACCTTTTTGATTGAGTTGACTTCATTCCATACCTTATCCTATCTACTTTTCGAGATTTTCTCTCAAATACCAAGGGTTTTCATCCATTTCTTTAGCTTCCTACCTTCGATTCTTGGAGTTATTTGGATTTCCGACTTGAGATCATCGTTCTCCGTGGTATAAGGAAGCTTAGGTAAGTTTTTGGTGCGATTCTAACGAGGTTTTGAGTTAAGGGTTATTTTGGATTTGATGTTTGAGTTGTTTAATGGATTATTTGGCTTGTACTTGTGGATCTAGAGTTGATATTGGTGTTATTTATGGATTATTGTTGTAGGTGGTGTACCAAGAGCTTATTTGAGGTGTTCTATTGGTAGTAAGTGGAATTTCATCCTTTTTGCTCACATGATATTATATGTATTGTGTTTTAAAGGTTTCAAAGTGTTATTCCCTTCCATTGATCCATTGCTATGTATTCATTTCATTGATTATCTATTGGAGGCATTGTATGTCTCACCATTGTTATAAAGGGAATACAAGAAATATTATGAGATTGCGAAACGACGGCCTTAAATGCTATTGAGAATTCAAATGTTTTATTGGATTGATTTATCATAGCCATGGCATTGCATGCAATTAGATGATCATCGACCATAGGCTTTTATCCCCTCACAGTTATCGATTTATATCGATGGGATATTGGCAACCACAGTCACAGATACTATTGATATCAATCCAACCATAGAAAAGAGAATACCATCGTATTGCTATCTATTGCTATGCTATTGCTACAGTTATTGCTACAGTATTCATGTTTCAGAGTCGATGGTATTTATGATTTAAAAGCCATGTTTTACAGAGTATACTATGTATCATTGCTATGTAAGAGTTCCACTTGCTGAGATTTATTCTCATTTCAGTTATTTTCATGTGATGCAGATAAGAACGACGGACCGGGACGTTGACTGTGGATGGGGGTCATATGCATACGAAGATTGGAAGGATGATTATTTTGTACCATTTTGTAACATGATCACACTAATGATATTTTGTATTTTGTTATGTCATTGGAATGATCATGTTGTTATTTTGTAAACACTTTTATAAAATGTATTTTGAAACTCCTTCCATGTTTGAAAGAAAATTTTAAATTCCGCTGTATTTTTATTGTATCGGGTCAGGGTGTCACATTTAGTGGTATCAGAGCGGTGTTCTTCGGACCAATGCATATGACTTCGTCTACTTTCAACTGTCCGGGTATGTTTTCTTGCATCTATCCATTGTTATATATATTGATTGTGTCTTGTGAGCAATTGTAGAGTATGCCTCCTAAGCGTAAGGCGGCAGAGGGTGAGGATAGTTCTTCCTCGAGAGTTGTCGACGAGTTCGGCAAGTTGCTTAAGGAGCAGGCTAAGGTGCATAGCGATCAGATTCAGCAGCTGCTCCGATTGCAAGGAGCAGGTCAGGGTCGAGGCCAAGTGAGAGGTCAAGTTGCTCAGGCTGTTGGCACTGATGCCGTCTTTTCTACTTTCAAGAGAATGGATCCACCGGAATTCGCAGGTAGCACCGATCCTCTAGTTGCTGTCGAGTGGGTCAAGGCGCTTGAAGCTATCTTCGATCATCTCCAGTACGAGGATAAAGACAGGATTAGCTGTGCAGTGTTCATGTTGGTTAAGGCTGCCCGCATTTGGTGGAATGCTGCGAAAGTTGGAGTTGATGTTGCGACACTGAAGTGGTCAGAGTTCACTGACTTGTTCTACGACAAGTATTTCCCCGACGCACTTCGAGCGAGGAAGGTTACGGAGTTCTTGGAACTTAGACAGGGGAGCTTGGATGTTGGCCAGTATATTCTGAAGTTTGAGGAAGGTTGCCTATTTGCTCCGTATATTGCTTCGAACGACAAGGACAAGGGCGCTCATTTCATTCGAGGTCTTAGAGCGGAGATTCGTCGTGATATCAACATGTCCAAAGCTGTTACTTTCAAGGAGATTGTATCCAAAGCTTTGTTGGCCGAGCAGGATGAGAAGGACATTGCCCGGGAGAGGCAAGAGAGACACCAGGCCATTGCTCAGAGAGGCCAGGGTTCTAATCAGAGGGGCAGGGATCGTTACAAGGGCAAGGGCAAGATGGAGTCGAGTCCTAGACCTCCGCCAGTTCCAGTTCCATTTGATCCTGAGAAGCCGCAGTGTCCAAAGTGTGGTAAGCATCATCGAGGAGAGTGCAGATTGGGCACTCATACTTGTTTTCGTTGTGGCGCGGCAGGCCACGTTGCCAGGAATTGCCCGAGGGGAGATAGCCAAGGGAAGGTGCAGGGTCGTATCTTTTCCATGACGAAGGAAGGTATTAATCGTGAATCTTCATTGATCCTTAGTACTATTTTGATTTCAGGCAGAGTAGCTACTACTTTGATTGATACTGGTGCTACTCATTCTTTTATGTCTGAATTATTTTTGAGATCTTTGGGTATAGTTCCTTCTATTCTTCCCCTTCATCTTAATGTTGTTTTGCCTTCGGGGGACGTGTTGTGCCCGACATCGATTGTCTTTGCGTGCCCTGTTCGTATTGAGGAGCGAGTTGTCTTCGCTGATTTGATTGTTATCCCTATGGTTGCTTTCGACGTTATTCTTGGCATGGATTGGCTTTCGACTTACCGTGCAGTTATCGATTGTGTTGCTAAGAAGGTGACTTTTGCAGATGATGGCCAGGGAGGAGCGCTCGCCAGTGCAGGTACTTCGCTGGTCCTTCCTTTTATTTCTTGTCTTGAGGCTGAGAGATTGTTGTGTAGAGGTTGCGATGGATTTCTTGCTTCTATTGTGGATGTTGATAGATTGATTAAGTTGAATGTAGATGATATTGATGTGGTGAGGGAGTTTGCTGATGTGTTTGAGGATGATGTTCCGGGTTTGCCGCCGGATAGGGATGTTGAGTTTGTGATCGATTTAGCTCCAGGTACGGTTCCTATCTCTAAGGCTCCGTACAGGATGGCCCCTACTGAGATGAAGGAGTTGAAGACTCAGTTGCAGGATCTTTTAGACAAAGGCTTTATTCGTCCGAGTTCTTCGCCTTGGGGAGCTCCGGTTCTGTTTGTCAAGAAGAAGGATGGTTCCTTGCGGCTGTGTATCGACTACAGGGAGCTCAACAAAGTGACTGTCAAGAACAAGTATCCGTTGCCTCGGATAGATGATTTGTTTGATCAGCTCCATGGTGCCACTGTGTTCTCGAAGATTGATCTTCGGTCTGGCTACTATCAGTTGAAGGTTAGGGAGTCTGATATCCCTAAGACAGCTTTCCGGACCAGGTATGGTCACTATGAGTTTCTTGTCATGTCTTTTGGGTTGACCAATGCCCCTTCAGTCTTCATGGACCTGATGAACCGTGTGTTCAAGCCTTATTTGGATAGCTTCGTCATTGTCTTCATTGACGATATCTTGATCTATTCCAAGACCAGAGAGCTTCATGCCGAGCATCTCAGAGTTGTTCTTCAGTTGTTGCGAGAGAAGAGATTGTTTGCCAAGCTGAAGAAGTGTGAGTTTTGGCTGGATCAGATTTCTTTTCTAGGCCATGTTGTTTCGAGAGATGGCATTACTGTTGATCCATTGAAGATAGAGGCGATTCAGAGTTGGCCTATTCCTACCACTGTTTCAGAGGTTCGCAGTTTCCTTGGTTTGGCAGGTTACTATCGTCGTTTCATTTCAGGTTTCTCTAAGATTGCCCTGCCATTGTCCAATCTGACGAGGAAGACTGTGAAGTTCGAGTGGTCTATTGATTGCCAGAGTGCATTTCAGGAGTTGAAGGACAGATTGACGACAGCTCCTGTTCTTTCTTTGCCCAGTGGTTCAGAGGACTTTGTTGTCTATACCGATGCGTCGAAGAGAGGCCTTGGTGCAGTGTTGATGCAGAGAGGTAAGGTCATTGCCTATGCGTCTCGTCAGTTGAAAGATTATGAGAAGAATTATCCGACGCATGATTTGGAGCTCGCAGCTGTGGTTTTCGCCCTGAAGATTTGGAGACATTATCTGTATGGCGAAAAGTGTGAGATCTTTACAGACCACAAGAGTTTGAAGTATTTGTTCTCGCAGAAAGAGCTCAACATGCGACAGAGGAGGTGGTTAGAGCTTGTCAAGGATTATGATGTGACCATCAGTTATCACCCAGGGAAGGCGAATGTGGTGGCTGATGCTTTGAGCCGCAAATCGAGTGCTTCTTTGAGTTCTTTGATTCAGAGACCATTGTTGATGGATTTGCAGAGAGAGGAGATTGATCTAGTGATTCCAGGTACCATTGCTCGCTTTTCAGCGTTGGTCATTCGATCTACTTTGACGGACAGGATCCGTAGAGAGCAGTCGACTGATGTTCAGTTGACAGAGTTGAGAGCTAGAGCTGAGGCTAGAGGGAATTCAGAGTTTAGTCTGAATGGTGATGGTTTGGTGACTTTCAGAGGCCGTATTTGTGTTCCTTCTGGCGACGATATTCGTAGAGACGTCTTGACAGAGGCTCATACCGCACCTTATTCGATTCATCCAGGCAGTACGAAGATGTATCAGGATCTTCGTCGACTTTACTGGTGGCCAGGTATGAAGAAAGATATTGCTTTGTTCATTTCTCAGTGCCTTACTTGTCAGCAGGTTAAGATTGAGCATCAGAGACCTGCTGGGACATTGCTATCTTTGCCGATTCCTCAGTGGAAGTGGGAGCACATCACCATGGATTTCGTGACTGGTCTGCCCAGAGTTCAGAGGGGTTATAATTCCATTTGGGTCATTGTTGATAGATTGACCAAGTCGGCTCATTTTCTCCCAGTCAAGACGACGTATTCGATGTCTCAGTATGCCGAGGACTACATTGCCGAGATTGTTAGACTTCATGGTGTGCCCGTGTCGATTGTGTCTGATCGTGACCCTAGATTTACCTCCGAGTTTTGGAAGAGTCTTCACAGAGCTTTGGGTTCTCGATTAGCTTTCAGTACAGCTTATCATCCTCAGAGCGACGGTCAGTCAGAGAGAGTCATTCAGATTCTGGAGGATATGCTCAGAGCTTGTACTATTGACTATTCTGGTAGTTGGGATTCTAAGCTGCCACTTGTGGAGTTCACGTACAACAATAGCTACCAGGCGATGATTGGCATGGCACCGTATGAGGCACTTTATGGCAGGAAGTGCAGATCCCCTTTGTTTTGGGATGAGGTTGGAGAGAGGAAGATGTTGGGTCCCGAGTTGGTCCAGCAGACTGCCGATGTTGTTGCAGTTATCAGAGAGAGGATGAAGTCTGCTCAGTCGAGGCAGAAGAGTTATGCAGATGTTCGTCGCAGACCTTTGAAGTTCGAGGTTGGCGATCATGTTTTTCTGAAGATAGCACCTCTCAAGGGTGTGATGAGATTTGGCAAGAAGGGCAAGTTGAGTCCTAGATTCATTGGTCCATTTGAGATATTGGACAGAGTTGGTGACCGAGCCTACAGATTAGCCCTACCGCCCGATCTTGACAGAGTCCATAATGTGTTTCATGTATCGATACTCAGGAAGTATATTGCAGATCCTTCCCATGTTCTTCGCCACGAGCCATTGGACTTGACGCCGAATTTGACTTACCAAGAGATTCCGGTCCAGATTTTGGATCGCACTGTCAGAGTATTGAGGAACAAAGAGATCGGCATCGTTAAAGTCCTTTGGAGGAACCATTTGATCGAGGAGGCTACGTGGGAACCAGAGACTGAGATGAGAGAGAGGTATCCTGAGTTGTTCGTGCCGTGACGTCAATTTCGAGGACGAAATTCCTCTAAGGAGGGGAGATTGTAATAGCCGAGCCCGGTGTACGGTACGGTTTAAGCTTTATTGTGTTAATTGGGTTTATGATTAGTCGTTTATAGTTGTGTTTTGGGCTATAGTATTATTGGTTATTATTTATTTGAGGTATTAGTTGGTGTTGATTGTTCGTTTCAGCGTTTCGGATCGATTTAGTTGAGTTTGTACTGTTCATTGCCGTGAGTAGAGTGCACCCGCGCTCTTAGATGAGTGCCCCCGCGGTGTACTATTCATGATTTTGGTTTTGGAGGGCCGTGGCATGACCGCACCCGCGGCAGTGCAAGGACCGCACCCGCGGTGTGCACCGCACCCGCGGTAATTGTAGCACCGCACCCGCGGTGATCGTGCATGAGAATTATTTTGGTATGCCGTGAGCATGGCGCACCCGCGGTGCTTGTGTTGGCGCACCCGCGGTGTAAGTATGGGCGAGTTATTTAGTACCTTTTTGATTGAGTTGACTTCATTCCATACCTTATCCTATCTACTTTTCGAGATTTTCTCTCAAATACCAAGGGTTTTCATCCATTTCTTTAGCTTCCTACCTTCGATTCTTGGAGTTATTTGGATTTCCGACTTGAGATCATCGTTCTCCGTGGTATAAGGAAGCTTAGGTAAGTTTTTGGTGCGATTCTAACGAGGTTTTGAGTTAAGGGTTATTTTGGATTTGATGTTTGAGTTGTTTAATGGATTATTTGGCTTGTACTTGTGGATCTAGAGTTGATATTGGTGTTATTTATGGATTATTGTTGTAGGTGGTGTACCAAGAGCTTATTTGAGGTGTTCTATTGGTAGTAAGTGGAATTTCATCCTTTTTGCTCACATGATATTATATGTATTGTGTTTTAAAGGTTTCAAAGTGTTATTCCCTTCCATTGATCCATTGCTATGTATTCATTTCATTGATTATCTATTGGAGGCATTGTATGTCTCACCATTGTTATAAAGGGAATACAAGAAATATTATGAGATTGCGAAACGACGGCCTTAAATGCTATTGAGAATTCAAATGTTTTATTGGATTGATTTATCATAGCCATGGCATTGCATGCAATTAGATGATCATCGACCATAGGCTTTTATCCCCTCACAGTTATCGATTTATATCGATGGGATATTGGCAACCACAGTCACAGATACTATTGATATCAATCCAACCATAGAAAAGAGAATACCATCGTATTGCTATCTATTGCTATGCTATTGCTACAGTTATTGCTACAGTATTCATGTTTCAGAGTCGATGGTATTTATGATTTAAAAGCCATGTTTTACAGAGTATACTATGTATCATTGCTATGTAAGAGTTCCACTTGCTGAGATTTATTCTCATTTCAGTTATTTTCATGTGATGCAGATAAGAACGACGGACCGGGACGTTGACTGTGGATGGGGGTCATATGCATACGAAGATTGGAAGGATGATTATTTTGTACCATTTTGTAACATGATCACACTAATGATATTTTGTATTTTGTTATGTCATTGGAATGATCATGTTGTTATTTTGTAAACACTTTTATAAAATGTATTTTGAAACTCCTTCCATGTTTGAAAGAAAATTTTAAATTCCGCTGTATTTTATTGTATCGGGTCAGGGTGTCACAGCAGAGGCCAGGAGGTAGTCAGACGGTGAGTCAGCCTCCTCGACAGCAGGCACGTGTCTTTGCCTTGACAGAGGAGCAGGCGCAGGAGGCGCCAGATGACGTCATTGCAGGTAATTGTTTCCTTTGCGGTTATCCTGCATATGTGTTGATAGACACAGGGGCATCGCATACATTTATCTCTGAACATTTTGCATTGAGACATTCATTGCCTGTTGAGTCGTTGTCGACAGTAGTGTCTATAGCTTCTCCGTTGGGAAGTGGCTTGATATCTGTGACTACTGTTAGGCACTGTATGCTTCAGTTTGAGGGGCATGAGATTGATCTTGATTGTGTAGTACTTGGTTTGACTGATTTTGATTGTATAGTCGGTATAGACATGTTGACCAAGTACAGAGCCACGGTAGATTGTTTCCACAAGATTGTCAGATTCAGACCCGAGAAGACAGACGAGTGGAAATTCTACGGCAAGGGTTCCAGATCTCGGATTCCCTTAGTATCTGCTCTGACTATGAGTAGATTGCTTCAGAGAGGAGCAGAGGGCTTTCTCGTATATTCAGTAGATCTGCTGAAGTCGAGCCCAGCATTGGCAGATCTGCCAGTGGTTTGCGAGTTTGCAGATATTTTTCCTGATGAGATCCCAGGGTTGCCTCCGATTCGAGAGGTTGATTTCAGCATAGATCTTATGCCCGGTTTGTTGGATCTGGGTTTTCTACACGCCCAAACGCAGCGGAAGTTTTAAAAATTTTATTTTATTTTGACAATCAAAATATGTTTTGCTTTGGGCGCTCGTATGATTTTAACAACAACATTCATAGGGAGTTTAATAATACCTTTGGTGAATAAATCACGTGGCTCCAACTACACCGGTATTAGCGGACGTAGCTCTTGTTGTAAATCCCTACGAACATTCTTCGATCTCCTAATCCGGTCCACGACTGAAATATTTGTTCCTCTTCTAAATTGCACTAGAAATTTAGAAGAACTTTTGCGTAGAGATATAACACGAGAAATTCGACTCAAAATCTAAGCCAAATTTTTCTTGCTTTTCTTTAAGAAATTTTCCAGAGATCCTTTTGGGGAGAGCCGAGAGTTTTTCTATTTTGAATGCTGCACCAATGAATTGGGAGGAGCCGAAAGATTCTAAATTGATCTCTATCAAAAATCTTTTTGAATGCATGTACACGTAAAATAAGATTCAAAAATCTTATCATATCTTCTAATCTTAAATTTACTTAATTAATCTCATTAATTAAGGTAATTAAAGATTCTAAAATTACATGCCAACTCAAAGTCCTTTTCTTTTTAAAAACATTGACCAAACTTTCGAAAGGTGTGCAAATAAGAATATAAAATCCTTATTATTTCTTTAATCCATCATTTACTTAATTAATACAATTAATTAAGTTAACTATAGATTTTAACTTAATATTTAATAAACTCAATTTTGAGTTTAATAAATTAAACCCATTATAAATTCAACATTTGAATTTATTATATAAACTGTTAATTCAACTCCTTGAATTTTATCACCTCCAAAATTTAATATTTAATAAACTCAACTTTTGAGTTTAATAAATTAAATTATCAATTTATAAACTCAACTCCTTGAATTTATTTTCTCCAAATTTCGTAAATTCAACTTCTTGAATTTACTATCTCATAAATTTAATTATCATAAATTCAACTACTTGAATTTACTATATCATAATATAAATTCAACTCCTTGAATTTATTCTCTCAACGGGAACAAACGATCCAGTGCTTGTGTGACCCTCAATGGTTCAGGGATACAGCTAACCGTGGGTTCACAACTCTTTGTGATTCAGGACATAATCCTTTATTCGGGCTTACCCTAGTTAGCCCCATTCTTTTCATCAACGCCTTGATCAAGAATGTCAGAACTCATTTCTGATTGCACCCATCGGATCATGGTAAGAGCGTCTAGTAGCATCGCCCCATGATCCCCTAGGTATCACTGATAGTGCCTGCAAGAACCAGTCGATTATGATTAACGTACAGTACGGTCCCTTCATCTCATATATCCCGATCGAATCTGCAACCATTGGTTCATCGAGGCTTGCATATTAATTCGATAACTATGTGATAACTATAATAGTGGCATCGCGTGTACTATTAGAGAATTCCTTCTCCAACATACATCTCATACTCTGGCCAGAGATTCCATGCACTATTATTTCATTAGATCACATAGGATATCCACACCCATAGGTGAGCGGTGAATCCCCGACTACAATGCACTGGCTCCTATATGTGTCGCAACTGTACCCAACCTCGCCACCTGATGACTCTCCTGGAGCCGGTAAACGAGTCAAAGCACAGCCCTAGCATATAGAGCCTCAGTGTTGTCCCGGGTCGTAAGGACTAATGGTGTACAATCATAACCACGGACTTATCCTCTCGATGAATGATAACCACTTGGAAAGTCCGAGGGAGGGTTGTTCGGTATAATCATCATATGACTACCCATCTGTATGTTTGGACATCTCTATGCCCTTACCAAGAAACGCAGTACTCAACATCACAGATGCTAGTCTCGAGCTCAAGCGGCCTTTATCCATGTTTTAGGCGGCTGAATTGACTAGGAACGAATTTAGAATATGCAGTGTTTACAAATGAGTTTCAACATCGAATTACGATTCATTTGTATTAAAGCATAATCAAGGACTTTATCTATGCTGCTTGAATGGGTATACAGATAAAGTATTACGAAACCATTAAAAGATAAATTATATTAAAATAAAGATTGTTTATTACACTTGAGTCAATAAATTCCCTAGCCAACCGTTGGCTTGCAGGGCATCTACTCTAACACGGTTCTGTTCCTATTTCGAGAGCTCCATATAGGATGGCACCGATAGAGCTGAAAGAGTTGAAAGCACAGTTGGAGGATCTTCTGTCCAAGGGATATATCAGACCCAGTGTATCACCTTGGGGTGCTCCAGTGCTTTTTGTTAGAAAGAAAAATGGTTCGATGCGACTGTGTATTGATTATAGGCAGTTGAACAAGGCGACCGTGAAGAACAAGTATCCGTTGCCTCGCATCGACGATTTGTTTGACCAGTTACAGGGATCTTCGGTATATTCGAAAATTGATTTGAGATCAGGGTATCATCAGCTCCGAGTTAGAGATGTTGATATTCCGAAGACTGCATTCCGAACCAGGTATGGACATTACGAGTTTGTTGTTATGCCTTTCGGTTTGACGAATGCACCAGCGGTGTTTATGAGTTTGATGAACCGCATTTTTCAGAGATATTTAGATGATTTTGTGATTGTGTTTATTGACGACATTTTGGTGTATTCGAAGAGTTTGACTGAGCATGCAGATCATCTGAGAATTGTGCTGAAGACTTTGCGACAGGAGCAGTTGTATGCTAAACTGTCCAAGTGTGAATTCTGGTTGCGACAGGTTGTCTTCTTAGGGCACATTATATCTGGAGATGGTATTGCGGTAGATCCGAGTAAAGTTGAGGCTGTGATCAGTTGGCCGAGACCGACTTCTGTGCCAGAGATACGCAGTTTCATGGGTCTAGCCGGGTATTATCGACGTTTTATTCGAGACTTCTCCAGTATAGCGAAGCCGATTACCCAGTTGACACAGAAGAACATGCCATTTGTGTGGTCAGAAGAGTGTGAGAGCAGTTTTGTTGAGCTGAAGAAGAGGCTGACTAGTGCGCCTGTCTTGACAATTCCATCAGGTACAGGTGAGTTCGTTGTATATTGTGATGCATCTCACAGAGGGCTTGGATGTGTTCTTATGCAGCGAGGGCACGTGATAGCATACGCCTCTAGACAGCTGAAGCCGCACGAGACTCGTTATCCGATTCATGACCTTGAATTGGCGGCGATTGTGTTTGCACTTAAGATCTGGCGTCATTATCTGTATGGCGAGAAATTTGAGATTTATTCCGATCATAAGAGCTTGAAATATCTCTTTTCTCAGTCAGAGTTGAACATGAGGCAGCGACGATGGCTTGATCTGCTGAAAGATTTTGATTGCGAGATCAAATACCATCCAGGAAAGTCGAATGCAGCGGCAGACGCCTTGAGTCGAAAGGTATGTTCTTTGTCCTTGTCGACTATAGGTGTATCGAGTTTAGTAGAAGATTGTTGCTTGTCTGGATTGACATTTAATACAGAGAGTAGACCGTTGCGACTTGCTGCGATTCAGATTGAGCCAGACTTGATTTCGAGGATCAAAGAAGCACAGAGAACTGATCCGAATGTACAGAGATCGATTGATATGGTCAGAGCTGGTCATATCTCAGAATATCAGGTCAGAGATTCTGTTCTGTATGTGCATAACCGCCTAGTGGTGCCAGATGTTTCAGATTTGAGACGACAGATCATGTCGGAGGCACATTGTAGTCGGTTCAGCATTCATCCTGGAGGCAGGAAGATGTACAATGACTTGAAGACACAATTCTGTGAAAGCGGACCGGTTACGGTGGCCGGAAACGCAACGGAAGCATAAATTTCGAAAAATAGCATAGAAATTTTCGGCCACCTTGATTATTTGTGCAATATTTACAAAAATCAAAAACATGCATAGGATGTTTTAGAATTTTACCTATCAACTTTAAGAAGTTGATGATGGCTCCAACTTAGTTGCAAGCAACTAAGCTCTTCTTGGAAAGATAAGTCTACAAGCTTCCTTCCTCCAAAAATCAAGCCCACCACTTAACAAGGTAAATCCCATCAAGTTTTGCACTAGAAAAACTTGAGGATTTTTCAAAGAGAAATGATTTTTGCTCTCCAAAATGAAGAACAAAACTTGAAAAATGAGAGAGAAAATTGATGAATATTTCGGCCAAGTGAAGTGTGAGATGAGTGTGGGAGACTAGCCTAGGTTGTTGTGTAAAGTTGTCTCTCAAAAGTTGCATGCTTTTGGAATTTTTTAATAAAAAGTAATCAACAACCTTTCACCTCCCAAACATGCAAACCCTAGCATGTCTCACATATATTATATGGTTTTTAACACATTAAAAAAAACCATAGACTAAATTTTATTATCTCAAACACATTTGAGATTAATTAAATATTACTTGATTTTACTCAAGTCCCACTAGTTAAATAATTATTTAAATTGAGCTCTACAAGACTCAATATTATTTAATTAATTCAACACTTGAATTAATTTAATTATTTAGACTCTACTAGGTCCACTAGTGTTTAATTAATTCAACACTTGAATTAATTTAATTTAGTCCACAATAATGTTTATGAAAATCACAATTTTCAACTACATTATTTACTTGGCCAAATTTTAATCTTAGGAACACTTCCATAAATTAAAACTTATATCTCTCATAGAAGTCATACTTCTAATTTTCTTTACGCTTATAAACACTTTTATAAGCCGTTCAACACATTGAACTATTTTACTTCTCTTCGGGATTTACTAAGCAAGTATTTGTGTGGCCCTCAATGGTTCATTGATACAACTAGCCGTGGGTTCACATCTCTATGTGATTCGGACTAAACATGTCCTTATTCGAGCATACCCCAATTGCTCCATTCTTACTTATCAACCCCTTGATAGTAAGAATGTCAGAACTCAAGTCTGATAGTACCCAACCAATCACGTTAAACGCCTAGCAGCATCGCTTACGTGATTCCCTAGGTATCACATGATAGTGCCTGCAAGAACCATTCAATTATGGTTAGCGTACAGTACGGTCCCTTCAACTCATATATCCCGACCGATTCGACAACTATTGGTTTATCGAGAGTTGTCAATGAATCGATACTATGTGTCATGTCGTGGTTGCATCGATGGTGTAATCTATGAAACCCCTTTCATAATTACAACCATACTCTGATCAGAGATTTCAACCCACACATACATGAGAAACACATAGGATATCCATACCCGTAGGTAAGCGGTGAATCCCCGACTACAATGCATCGACTCCTATATGTTTCGCCGTAACACCCAACCTTGCCACCTGATGACCCCATAAGAGTCGGTAAACAAGTCAAAGTGAAACGCTAGCATATAGAGTCTCAATGTTGTCCCGGGTCATAAGGACCAATGGTGTACAACCATAAACTAGGACTTTTCCACTCGATAAGTGAGAACCACTTGGAAAGTCCTTTATAGAGGGTTGTTCAGTGCACTCTACCAGGAGCACCTATCTGCATGCTCGGACATCACAATGTCCCCTACCAATGAAACATGGTACTCACATCGCAGATACTAGTCTCTAACTCGAGCGGCCTTTATCCTTCTTAGTGGCGGCTGAATCGACTAGGAATGGTTTAGAATATACAGTATTCCAAATATGAGTTTCATGATACTCATCATATGAGCATCTCATATTCTTTCTACTATTTGTATATTCAAGGACTTTATCTATGCAACAAGCATGGGTATAAAGATAAAGATGCGCCAAATTAATAAATTGAAATATTATTAAAATAAAGATCATTTATACAAAGAGTTTCATTGTGAACAGTCGGCCAACACTTGGCTCGACGTGCACCTACTCTAACAATCTCCCACTTGCACTAGAGCCAACTACCTATATGCTTTAGACCCATTGATTCGCGATGCTTCTCGAACGATGGTCCTGGTAAAGGCTTAGTTAGTGGATCAGCAACATTATCTGCGGAGCCGACTTTGTCAATCACGACATCTCCTCTTTCCACGATCTCTCTGAGGATGTGGTACTTTCTCAATACGTGTTTGGACTTCTGATGAGACCTTGGCTCCTTCGCCTGAGCTATGGCTCCCGTGTTGTCACACATCACCGGGATAGGAGCAACTCCATTAGGAATGACGCCCAACTCTTGGACGAAATTCCTAATCCAAACAGCCTCCTTTGCTGCAGCCGATGCAGCAATGTATTCTGCCTCAGTGGTGGAATCCGCAGTACTGTCTTGCTTGGAACTCTTCCAAGAGACAGCACCACCATTGAGCATGAATATGAATCCGGAGGTTGACTTCGAGTCATCAACATCGCTTTGGAAGCTAGAGTCGGTATAGCCTTCCAATTTCAGTTCTCCACCCCCATAGACCAAAAACAACTTATTGGTCCTTCTCAAATACTTGAGGATGTCTTTCACAGCTTTCCAGTGTGGAAGACCAGGGTTGGATTGATATCTACTCACTACACTTAGTGCAAATGCCACGTCAGGACGTGTAGATATCATCCCATACATGATACTACCAATAGCCGAAGCATACGGAATTCGTGTCATCGCCGCTATCTCTGCATCAGTCTTGGGAGACATAGACTTGGATAGGGACACACCATGACACATTGGTAGATGTCCTCTCTTAGACTCATCCATCGAGAACCGCTTCACGATGGTATCAATGTATGTGGACTGGGTGAGACCAAGCAATCTTCTTGATCTATCTCTATAGATCTGTATTCCCAATACAAAAGATGCTTCACCCAAGTCCTGCATTGAGAACTTACTTGCTAACCATATCTTTGTTGATTGCAACATTCCTACATCATTCCCAATGAGTAGAATGTCATCAACATAAAGAACAAGGAATGTCACAGCACTCCCACTGACCTTCTTATACACACAGGGTTCCTCAGGATTCTTAGTAAAACCAAACTCTTTGATTGTACTATCGAATCTGAGGTTCCAGCTCCTCGATGCCTGCTTAAGACCATAAATAGATCTTTGAAGTTTGCATACCATATGCTCACTTCCGATGGATGTAAACCCTTCAGGTTGAGACATGTAAATTTCTTCCTTAATATCCCCATTAAGGAAAGCTGTCTTAACATCCATCTGCCATATCTCATAGTCATACCATGCAGCTATGGCTAGCAATATCCTAATGGACTTGAACATCGCAACTGGAGAAAAGGTTTCCTCATAGTCAACACCTTGCCTTTGAGTATACCCTTTTGCTACCAATCGCGCCTTGAAGGTCAATACCTTCCCATCCGCCCCAAGTTTCCTCTTGTAAATCCATTTACATCCTATGGGAACAGTTCCCTCGGGTGGATCCACAAGATTCCACACTTGGTTCGAATGCATGGAATTCATCTCAGATTCCATTGCTTCAAGCCATTTGGATGAATCGGCATCTGATAACGCTTCCTTGAAGGTCCTTGGATCACATCCAAGATTAGGCTCATCATGGCCCTCTTCAAGAAGCAGACCATACCTCACAGGTGGTCTCGAGACTCTCTCGGTTCTTCTAGGAGCTTGTATCTCCTCACTTGGCTTCTCGGGTGTGGGTTCTACAACTGTGGGTGTCTCTCGAACCTCTTCGAGTTCTATCATCTCGCCTTTTCTATCCAATAGAAATTCCTTTTCCAAAAAGGTTGCGTTCCTAGAAACAAACACCTTTGTTTCTTGAGGATGATAGAAATAATATCCAATGGAATTCCTTGGATATCCCACAAAGTAGCATAAAATGGATCGACTATCCAATTTATCTCCCACTGTCTGCTTCACATAAGCAGGACACCCCCATATTCTAAGATAAGAATACTTGGGAGGCTTACCCATCCATATCTCATATGGAGTCTTGTCAACTGCCTTTGTATGGACATTGTTCAACAACAGTGCCGCTGTTTCAAGCGCATATCCCCAAAAGGATGGCGGCAACTCTGTGAACCCCATCATAGACCGAACCATGTCCATCAAAGTCCGGTTACGACGCTCCGAAACACCATTCAACTGCGGTGTAGCGGGCGGAGTCCACTGCGAGAGAATCCCATTCTCTCTAAGATACTCTTGGAACTCGGCACTCAAGTACTCACCACCTCGATCCGATCGAAGTGTCTTGATGCTTCGTCCCAATTGCTTCTCTACTTCACTTCTGAATTCTTTGAACCTTTCAAAGGCTTCAGACTTGTATTTCATCAAATACACATACCCATACCTCGAATGGTCATCGGTAAAGGTGATGAAGTAGGCATGTCCATGCTTAGTGGTGATGCTAAGCGGACCGCACACATCGGTATGGATCAAATCCAATAACCCTTTGGCTCGCTCCGCATGGCCCTTAAAGGGAATTTTGGTCATCTTTCCTTTCAGACAGGATTCACAAGTCGTGAGAGCGTTAATATCAGACATATCAAACATGCCAACTCCCACTAGCTTGTTCATCCTTCTTGAGGAAATATGACCTAATCGAGCATGCCATAATTGTGCCGAATTAAGAGTATCTTGTTTGCGCTTATTTGTTGTTGTTATCGTTTGGACATTGTTAAGTGGAATATCTTTTAATTTTAAGGTGTAGAGATTGTTTTCAAGTTCACCCGTACCAACTAAACATTCATTCTTGTAAATATTGCAAACACCTTTGCTAAATAAACAAGAAAATCCATCAATATCAAGCATAGAAATGGAAATAATGTTTTTAACCAAGTCTGGTACATACAAAACATCTCTCAAAACAAGCTTAAAATCATTGTTCAATATTAAATAAACATCTCCTACGGCTTTGGCAGCAACCCTTGCTCCATTGCCCATCCTCAGGAAGGTCTCACCCTCTCGGAGCCTCCTACTTCTTCCCATCACCTGCAAATCATTACAAAGATGTGAGCCACAGCCGGTATCTAATACCCAAGAAGTAGAATTAATCAAGATATTTACTTCAATATAGAACATACCCTTGCCAGAACCCTTCTGTGCAAGATATTCCCTGCAGTTACGCCTCCAATGTCCAGGCTTCTTGCAGTGGTGACAGATGTCAACAGTCTTCTCAGCCTTGGCTGGCGCGGCTGCCACTACGGGACTCGGAGTCTGCCTCTTCAAGGGCTCGCTCTTCTTGGGGCGCTGGAAAGAACGCTTCTTTCCCTTCCCATGTGGACCGGTCTTCGTGCCAGATGAAGAGCCCACATAAAGAACCGACTTCTCCTTCTTGATGGTGGACTCAAAGGTCACAAGCATGTTCACCAACTCTTCAAGGCTGGGCTCGAGCTTGTTCATATTGAAGTTCACGACAAAAGGATCGAAAGAGCTAGGCAGTGACAACAGTAGCACATCCGTGGTCAACTCTGATGGCAAGATCAAATCCATGCCCACGAGCTTGTCCACGAGCCCAATCAACTTTAGGCCATGCTCATGGACCGAAGTCCCATTTCGCATGCGTAAAGTGATGAGCTCCTTTACTGTGGCATGCCTCAAAGGCCGAGTCTGCTCACCGAAGAGCTCCTTGAGGTGCATATGAATGTCAGCAGCATTCTTAGCATCCTCGAATCGCCTTTGCAGCTCATCGTTCATTGAAGCCTGCATATAACACTTCGCTTTCAAGTCATGGTCGCACCAATCCTTGTAGGTCTGCAGTTCCTCGGGACTGCAGTTAGTCGGAGCCTCATCAGGGGGCGACTCAGTCAGTGTGTATGCGATTCTCTCCGAGTTTAGTACGATCTTTAAATTTCTTAGCCAAGTGATATAGTTTGGTCCGGTTAGAACGTGTTTTTCGAGAATGACGGAAAACGGGTTGCGAATTGATGACATGTCAAAGATTGTACTGAAAAGTAAAACAGATAAATGTTAATGACTAATTTAAAATATTTAATAAGATATAAAGTTTGGACTTTTACTTTATAAATAATCGCTCCCACTGTTTTGACATTTTCATTATCCTCTAGTGAAAACGGGAAACACTTTCCTCAGTAGGTACGTAAGGTCCAATTAGCGAATTGTGATCCCGAATAATATCGGCCATCACAACTCCTAAAAGGTAGTTTCCAATTGCATCGCCATGCAACCCTCTACGTATTCTTTTGTCTCACGTTTGATTAGGACCCAATAATATGACGTCGTTCATCTTTACGTGTCAAGCCTAACCCATCGATATTGAACCTTAATGGACGGTCGCCATGAGTTCCCTCAATAATATGAGCCGAAATCATGGGAGTTCCACGTAGTTCACATCACCATGTCAATGGATGTCACAGCTTTCCGGCATCCAGGGCCCCCTCAATAATATGAGCCGAGCCCCGAGTACGGGTAGCGTTCATCATACATCCATTGTCGATGGATGACAAGGAAATTATAAACAAATTTATAATTCCCCTTTTCGGACTTGATATTAATTTTGAATCTTATTCAAAATGAGGGTTTTTTAATTTTGAAAGGTCTCATCATTAATTTTATTTTAAAAGCTCGCCATGTTTGATCGTATGTTTGCCGGATTCATGCAACTTTATTATTATAATAATAATAACGCACATACTCATTATTTATAACATTTCATGCATATATTATAAATAGAAAACAGTACAAGGATGATCAATCGCCCCAAAACTAATGGCCCGTGTGAGCCAAACACGGGCCTAGGTCCAATCCTAGGGTAAATGCAGGGATGCAATGCAACTAAATTATTACATTAGCATCCAATATTACATGTCTTCGATCTTCATAATCACCAAGGCCACCATCTTCCAATCTTGATCTTCCCCTATTCTAATATTTACAAATAAATATCCATGGCACATAGGGATACATCTCATGGGGTGGGAACGGGCCATAAACCAAGCCCACTTTAAATTGATAATTATTACAATCATTCAACACAAATATCCTAGCATACACCTAGCAAATTGGGCTTGGGCTTTTGATCATCCTTCATGCATAATATCACATATCATACACCATCAATTAATTATCACTATAATTAATTGATCCAATATTATATATCTTGATCCAATCACTAACCGCCACAATTATAAATTAAATTAACAAAGTATGCAAACCCCTTTGTCTACTTTCAAATTAATTTATTTATAATCGAATTTCTTGTAAATCACAATTTACTATAAATAATTAAAGTCCAACTTCAATTATTTATTTTATGAGAAAATATGTGCAACAATTGTAAATTTAAACTTAAGGGCCCAAAAACCATTTTTCACCAAAAATATTTTGGCCCATTTAAATTTCACAAAATATGTTGGCCATCCAATGGCCCAACATCTCAAGGCCCATGACACTAAGATTATCCAAAACACTTTTGGAAACCCTAGCCGTCCTTGCCGTCGCCGGAGCTCCGTCGCCGGATTCCGGCAACAAATTTTTTTTTTTTTTTTTATTTTAAAAACTGCATTTTCGGGCAGCCCCCTCGGGCTGCCCTTTGCTGCCCGAAAATTCCGGGCAGCTCGGGCAGCCCTCGGGCAGCAACATGCTGCCCGAAAAATCATTTTTTTTTTTTTGTTTTTCTTCAAAATTTTCGGCCCTAGAGTTTTCTTGCACAAAAAAATCTCAAACGGTTAGAAATCGATCTCAACATAATATTATGCAAATATTACACAAAAACCGTAACCTTAGCTCGGATACCACTTGAAAGCGGACCGGTTACGGTGGCCGGAAACGCAACGGAAGCATAAATTTCGAAAAATAGCATAGAAATTTTCGGCCACCTTGATTATTTGTGCAATATTTACAAAAATCAAAAACATGCATAGGATGTTTTAGAATTTTACCTATCAACTTTAAGAAGTTGATGATGGCTCCAACTTAGTTGCAAGCAACTAAGCTCTTCTTGGCAAGATAAGTCTACAAGCTTCCTTCCTCCAAAAATCAAGCCCACCACTTAACAAGGTAAATCCCCTCAAGTTTTGCACTAGAAAAACTTGAGGATTTTTCAAAGAGAAATGATTTTTGCTCTCCAAAATGAAGAACAAAACTTGAAAAATGAGAGAGAAAATTGATGAATATTTCGGCCAAGTGAAGTGTGAGATGAGTGTGGGAGACTAGCCTAGGTTGTTGTGTAAAGTTGTCTCTCAAAAGTTGCATGCTTTTGGAATTTTTTAATAAAAAGTAATCAACAACCTTTCACCTCCCAAACATGCAAACCCTAGCATGTCTCACATATATTATATGGTTTTTAACACATTAAAAAAAATCATAGACTAAATTTTATTATCTCAAACACATTTGAGATTAATTAAATATTACTTGATTTTACTCAAGTCCCACTAGTTAAATAATTATTTAAATTGAGCTCTACAAGACTCAATATTATTTAATTAATTCAACACTTGAATTAATTTAATTATTTAGACTCTACTAGGTCCACTAGTGTTTAATTAATTCAACACTTGAATTAATTTAATTTAGTCCACAATAATGTTTATGAAAATCACAATTTTCAACTACATTATTTACTTGGCCAAATTTTAATCTTAGGAACACTTCCATAAATTAAAACTTATATCTCACATAGAAGTCATACTTCTAATTTTCTTTACGCTTAGAAACACTTTTATAAGCCGTTCAACACATTGAACTATTTTACTTCTCTTCGGGATTTACTAAGCAAGTATTTGTGTGGCCCTCAATGGTTCATTGATACAACTAGCCGTGGGTTCACATCTCTATGTGATTCGGACTAAACATGTCCTTATTCGAGCATACCCCAATTGCTCCATTCTTACTTATCAACCCCTTGATAGTAAGAACGTCAGAACTCAAGTCTGATAGTACCCAACCAATCACGTTAAACGCCTAGCAGCATCGCTTACGTGATTCCCTAGGTATCACATGATAGTGCCTGCAAGAACCATTCAATTATGGTTAGCGTACAGTACGGTCCCTTCAACTCATATATCCCGACCGATTCGACAACTATTGGTTTATCGAGAGTTGTCAATGAATCGATACTATGTGTCATGTCGTGGTTGCATCGATGGTGTAATCTATGAAACCCCTTTCATAATTACAACCATACTCTGATCAGAGATTTCAACCCACACATACATGAGAAACACATAGGATATCCATACCCGTAGGTAAGCGGTGAATCCCCGACTACAATGCATCGACTCCTATATGTTTCGCCGTAACACCCAACCTTGCCACCTGATGACCCCATAAGAGTCGGTAAACAAGTCAAAGTGAAACGCTAGCATATAGAGTCTCAATGTTGTCCCGGGTCATAAGGACCAATGGTGTACAACCATAAACTAGGACTTTTCCACTCGATAAGTGAGAACCACTTGGAAAGTCCTTTATAGAGGGTTGTTCAGTGCACTCTACCAGGAGCACCTATCTGCATGCTCGGACATCACAATGTCCCCTACCAATGAAACATGGTACTCACATCGCAGATACTAGTCTCTAACTCGAGCGGCCTTTATCCTTCTTAGTGGCGGCTGAATCGACTAGGAATGGTTTAGAATATACAGTATTCCAAATATGAGTTTCATGATACTCATCATATGAGCATCTCATATTCTTTCTACTATTTGTATATTCAAGGACTTTATCAATGCAACAAGCATGGGTATAAAGATAAAGATGCGCCAAATTAATAAATTGAAATATTATTAAAATAAAGATCATTTATACAAAGAGTTTCATTGTGAACAGTCGGCCAACACTTGGCTCGACGTGCACCTACTCTAACATTCTGGTGGAAGCAGATGAAGACAGACATTGCAGAATTTGTGTCTAAGTGCCTGAATTGCCAGCAGGTGAAGGCAGAGAGAAAGAAGCCCGGAGGTTTACTTCAGAGTTTGTCTGTTCCTGAATGGAAATGGGACCACATTTCCATGGACTTCGTGACGAAGTTACCTCGATCTTCGCGGGGCTGTGACGCGATTTGGGTTGTGATAGACAGACTGACCAAATCAGCGTGCTTTATTCCGTACAGGATGACTTATCGACATGATCAGATGGCAGCGTTGTATGTCAGAGAGGTCGTCAGATTGCATGGTGTGCCGAAGTCGATCGTATCAGATCGTGATCCACGATTCACTTCTCACTTTTGGCACAGCTTGCAGCAGGCTTTGGGTACGACTTTACACCTGAGCACTGCTTATCATCCCCAGACGGACGGACAGTCAGAGCGGACTATCCAGACTTTAGAGGATATGCTGAGAGCTGTAGTACTAGATTTTGGTACTAGTTGGCAAGATTCATTGCCGTTGTGTGAGTTTTCATACAACAACAGCTATCAGACGAGCATAGAGATGGCACTGTTCGAAGCTTTATACGAAAAGAAGTGCAGATCTCCGTTGTACTGGGATGATATTTCTGAGGTACCAGAATTGGGGCCTGATATGATTCGTGAGATGACAGAAAAAGTGAAGATCATTCAGAAACGAATGAAAACGGCACAGGATAGGCAAGCGAAATACGCCAATATTAGACGTAGACCGTTAGTATTCGAACAGGGAGACAAAGTATTTTTGAAGATTTCACCTTTCAGAGGCGTTGTCAGATTTGGCAAGCGAGGAAAGTTGTCTCCTAGATACGTCGGTCCGTATGAGATCCTTGAGAAGATTGGCGATCGAGCTTACCGACTTGCTCTTCCTCCTTCACTGTCCGGTATACATGATGTTTTTCATGTATCGATGTTGCGCAGATACATGCCGGATGATTCTCATGTCATTCAACCTGACAAAGCCGAGTTAGATCAGACTTTGAGCTACGTCGAGCAACCGATACAGATTTTGGATCGGAAGGAAAAGAAGCTTAGAACCAAGACTATTCCGCTGGTGAAGGTTCAATGGAATCGTCATGGCATCGAGGAAGCAACTTGGGAGACAGAGTCTGAAATAAGACAGAGGCATCCCGAGCTGTTCTTATGATGTGAGTCTTTCTTCCCAATTTGACTTTACAATTTTGTATATAACTGCATGAATAATTGCTTGTGAGTTCGAGGACGAACTCCTGTCTAAGAGGGGGAGAAATGTAAGGCTCGAGAATTATCAGTTTCCATTGATGCTAGACTCATAGAGGTAAGAATACATGACATTTAAATGAGAATTTTGAAGGCATGGCCGAAGCCACACCGCCCCCGCGGTGCTTAGACTACCGCCCCCGTGGTGTAGGTGACAGAAATTAGTGGAATTTTGCGAACAGACACCGCACCCGCGGTTTTAGCGTGACCGCACCCGCGGTGTGAGACCGCACCTGCGGTCATGTAAGGACCGCACCCGCGGTCTAAGAATTTCAGAAAATATTCTGGCTGCCGAGAGCTCAGCGCACCCGCGCTCTTACACTGCCGCTGTGACACCCTGACCCGTTACAATTAAAATACAGCGGAATTTAAAATTTTCTTTCAAATGGAAGGATTTTCAAAATACATTTCATAAAATGTTTACAAAATAAACACATGATCATTCAAATGACATAAAAAATACAAAATAATCATTCTTATGATCATGTCCCAAAATGATACAAAATATCCTTCCTTCCAACGGTGCATGCATATGACCCCCATCCACGATCACTGCCCCGGTCGGTCGCTCTTATCTGCATCACATGAATAAACTGAAATGAGAATAAATCTCAGCAAGTGGAACTCTTACATAGCTGTAATAGCCGAGCCCGGTGTACGGTACGATTTAAGTTTCGTTTGTTATTTGGGATATTTGATTAGATGTTCAGAGTTGTATTTTTGGGCTATAGTATTGTTAGTTTTATTGTCTTGAGGTGTTAGTTGATGTTGGTTGTTCGTTTCAGAGTTTCGGATCGATTTTAGTTGCATTGGAGGTGATCTTGGCCGTGACCTTAGTGCACCCGCGGTAGTGCAAGGAGTGCACCCGCGGTCGACTGTTCCAGTTTTTGTGTTGGAGGGCCGTAGCATCACCGCACCCGCGGTGATGCAGTGACCGCACCCGCGGTGTGTAGCGCACCCGCGGTGCTTGCAGTACCGCACCCGCGGTGTCTGTGGTTCAGGATTTTTGTGGACTGCCGAAAGCTCAGCGCACCCGCGGCTTTTGTGTTGACGCACCCGCGGTGATGAACAGTAGAGGTATGGTCGAGATTTATAGTACCTTTTTGATGGATTTGACTTCATTCTTTCCTCTTTTCATTTCGAAATTCTCTCCATTTCAAGGGTTTTCAGCCATTTCTTTCCTTTCCTATCTTCGATTCAGGCGTTTGTTTGGATTTGCGACTTGAGTTCGACGTTCTCCTTGGTGCTAGGAAGCTTGGGTAAGCTTTTGGTGCGATTCTGTTAAGGTTGTAAATTAAGAGTTGTTTAGGTTGGTTGTTTATGTGGATTTATGGATTATTTAGCTTGTAATCTTGGATATTTAGTTGATATTGGTGTTATTTGTGGATTATTTGTTGTAGGTGGTGATCAAGAGCTAAGTTGAGGTGTTTGTTGTGGTTTGTAAGTGGAAATTCATTCCTTTTGCTCACATGATTTTATATGTATGTGTTTCAAAGAGTTTATTGTGTTATTCCCTTTCATTTGATCCATAGTATGTATTGTTATATGTATTGGAGGCATTGTATGTCTCATTATTGATTAAAGGGAATACAAAGAGATATATAGAGTTCAAAGTGATTGTTAAAACCAGAGAAGAATTTAAATGTTTTCGGATTGATAAATACATAGTCAGAGATTGCATGCAATATTAGATGATCATCGCCCAGAGGCTTATATCCCTCAGAGTTATCGGTATTTATATCGATTTGGGATACGAGCAACCCCAGAGCAGAGATACTATTGATATCAATCCCCAGAGCAAAAGAGAAATACCATCATATTTTTATGCTATTGCTATAATATTGATATTCAGAGTTTACAGTTCAGAGTTGATGGTATTTATGATTTCAAAGAGATGTTTTACAGAGTTATTGTTCATTGTTATATAAGAGTTCCACTTGCTGAGATTTATTCTCATTTCAGTTATTTTCATGTGATGCAGATCAGAGTGGTGCCTCGGGACGTTGACTGTAGATCGGGGGTCATATGCATACACCGTTGGAAGGAGGATTTTGGCATGATCATAGGAATGACATTTGGTTTTTGTTATGTCATTTAAATGATCATGTATTTATTTTGTAAAGATATTTGATGAAATGTATTTTGAAACTCCTTCCGTATATTTTAAAGAGAAAATTTTATTTCCGCTGCGTATTTATTTTAAAAGAGGTCAGGGTGTCACATTTAGTGGTATCAGAGCGGTGTTCTTCGGACCAATGTATATGACTTCGTCTACTTTCAACTGTCCGGGTATGTTTTCTTTGCATCTATCTATTGTTATGTATTGATTGGTGTCTTGTGAGCATTGTAGAGTAGAGGATGCCTCCTAAGCGTAAGGCGTCAGAGGGGGAGGATAGTTCGTCCTCGAGAGTTGTCGACGAGTTCGGCAAGTTACTGAAGGAGCAGGCTAAGGTTCACAGTGAGCAGATCCAGCAGTTGCTTAGACTGCAAGGAGCAGGCCAGGGCAGAGGCCAAGGTAGGGGGCAGGTTGCTCCAGTAGCAGTTGGTTCTGATGCTATCTTTTCTGCGTTTAAGAGGATGGATCCACCCGAGTTTCCAGGCAGCTCCGATCCTTTAGCTGCAGTAGAGTGGGTCAAGGCTTTGGAGGCGATTTTTGATCATCTCCACTATGAGGACATAGACCGTATCAGTTGTGCTGTTTTCATGCTGGTTAAAGCTGCACGTTTGTGGTGGAATGCGACCAAGGTTGGCATTGATGTTTCTACTTTGAAGTGGTCTGAGTTTACTGAGCTTTTCTACGACAAGTACTTTCCTGATGCACTGCGAGCGAGGAAGGTCACAGAGTTCTTGGAGCTTCGTCAGGGGAGCTTGAATGTGGACGAGTATATTCTCAGGTTCGAGGAGGGTTGCCTTTTTGCTCCGTACATTGCTACCAGTGATAAAGATAAAGGTGCTCACTTCATTCGAGGCCTTAGAGCGGAGATCAGGCGTGATATCAATATGTCCAAGGCTGTGACTTTCAAGGAGATTGTGTCCAAGGCGTTGCTAGCAGAGCAGGACGAGAAGGATATCGCCAGGGAGAGACAGGCGAGGCACCAGGCTAATGTTCAAAGAGGCCAGAGTTCAGGTCAGCGTGGCAGAGATCGATTCAAGGGGAAGGGCAAGGTGGATCAGAGTCCTAGGCCACCGTCAGTGCCAGTTGCTCCGTCTGATTCTGAGAGATCTTTGTGTCCCAAGTGTGGCAGACCTCATCGTGGAGAGTGTAGATTTGGCACTCGTTCTTGTTATCGTTGTGGCATGCCAGGCCATATTTCCAGAGATTGTCCTAGGGGAGCTAGCCAGGAGAAGGTGCAGGGTCGTATCTTTTCGATGACTAAGGAAGGTATTAATCGTAATTCTTCTGTAATCTCTAGTTCCATTTTAATTTCAGGCAGAGTAGCTACTACTTTGATTGATACTGGTGCTACTCATTCTTTTATGTCTGAATTATTTTTGAGATCTTTGGGTATAGTTCCTTCTGTTATTCCCCTCCAGCTTAGTGTTGTTTTGCCTTCGGGAGATGTTTTGTGCCCGACTTCCATAGTGTATGCGTGCCCCGTTCGTTTTGTTGATCGAGAGGTCTTTGCTGATTTGATTGTGATCCCGATGGTTGCCTTTGATGTTATTCTTGGCATGGATTGGCTGTCGACCTATCGTGCTGTTATTGATTGCGTTGCTAAGACGGTGACTTTTGCAGATGATGGCCAGGGAGGAGTTCTCGCCAGCTCAGGTACTTCGCTGGTCCTTCCTTTTATTTCGTGTCTTGGTGCTGAGAGGCTATTGTGTAGAGGTTGTGATGTTTTTCTAGCATCTGTTGTGGATATGGATAGACTGATTAAGTTGAATATTGATGATATTGATGTGGTGAGGGAGTTTGCGGATGTGTTTGAGGATGATGTTCCGGGTTTGCCGCCGGATAGAGATGTAGAGTTTGTTATTGATCTTGCTCCAGGTACGGTTCCTATTTCTAAGGCTCCGTATAGGATGGCTCCTACCGAGATGAAAGAGTTGAAGACGCAGTTGCAGGATCTTCTAGATAAGGGTTTCATTCGTCCGAGTTCTTCGCCTTGGGGAGCTCCGGTTCTATTTGTTAAGAAGAAGGACGGGTCTTTGCGTCTGTGTATCGATTACAGAGAGCTCAACAAAGTGACGATCAAGAACAAGTATCCGTTGCCACGGATTGACGATCTATTTGACCAACTCCAGGGTGCCACTGTTTTCTCGAAGATTGATCTTCGGTCTGGCTACTATCAGTTGAAGGTTAGGGAGTCTGATATCCCTAAGACGGCTTTCAGGACCAGGTATGGTCACTATGAGTTTCTCGTGATGTCTTTTGGTTTGACCAATGCCCCTTCTGTTTTCATGGACCTGATGAACCGTGTGTTCAAGCCGTATTTGGATAGCTTCGTCATTGTCTTTATCGACGATATATTGATCTATTCCAAGACCAGAGAGCTTCATTCAGAGCATCTCAGAGTTGTTCTCCAGTTGCTGAGAGAGCGGAGGTTGTTTGCTAAGTTGAAGAAGTGTGAGTTTTGGCTGGATCAGATTTCTTTTCTAGGCCATGTCGTTTCGAGGGATGGCATTGCTGTTGATCCGATGAAGATAGAGGCGATTCAGAAGTGGCCTATTCCTACGACTGTTTCAGAGGTACGCAGTTTCCTTGGTTTGGCGGGTTATTATCGTCGTTTTATTTCGGATTTTTCCAAGATTGCCCTGCCATTGTCCAATCTGACAAGGAAGACTGTGAAGTTCGAGTGGTCTATAGATTGCCAGAGCGCATTTCAGGAGTTGAAGGATAGATTGACGTCAGCTCCTATTCTCGCATTGCCCAGTGGTTCAGAGGATTTTGTGGTCTTTACCGATGCGTCGAAGAAGGGTCTCGGTGCAGTGTTGATGCAGAGAGGTAAGGTCATTGCCTATGCTTCTCGCCAGTTGAAGGATTATGAGAAGAATTATCCGACGCACGATTTGGAGCTAGCAGCTGTGGTTTTCGCCCTTAAGATTTGGAGACATTATCTGTATGGCGAAAAGTGTGAGATCTTCACAGACCACAAGAGTTTGAAGTATCTGTTCTCGCAGAAAGAGCTCAATATGCGGCAGAGGAGGTGGTTAGAGCTTGTCAAGGATTACGATGTAACTATCAGTTATCACCCAGGGAAGGCGAATGTTGTGGCTGATGCTTTAAGCCGCAAGTCGAGTGTTTCATTGAGTTCTTTGATTCAGAGACCGTTACTGATGGATTTGCAGAGAGAGGATATTGATCTGGTGATTCCAGGCACCATTGCTCGTCTTTCAGCGTTAGTTATTCGATCTTCATTGACGGACAGGATTCGTAGAGAGCAGTCGACTGATGTTCAGTTGACAGAGTTGAGAGATAGAGCAGAGATTAGAGGTAATTCAGAGTTTGCCTTGAATGGTGATGGTTTGGTGACTTTCAGAGGTCGTATTTGTGTTCCTTCTGGCGACGATATTCGTAGAGATATTCTGACAGAGGCTCATACCGCGCCGTATTCGATTCATCCAGGCAGTACGAAGATGTATCAGGATCTTCGTCGACTCTACTGGTGGCCAGGTATGAAGAAGGATGTTGCCGTGTTCATTTCTCAGTGCCTTACTTGTCAGCAGGTGAAGATTGAGCACCAGAGACCTGCTGGGACATTGTTGTCGTTGCCGATTCCTCAGTGGAAGTGGGAGCATATTACGATGGATTTCGTGACTGGTCTTCCCAGAGTGCGGAGAGGTTTCAATTCTATTTGGGTTATCGTTGATAGATTGACTAAGTCAGCGCACTTTCTTCCAGTCAAGACGACGTATTCGATGAACCAGTATGCCGAGGACTACATAGCAGAGATTGTCAGACTTCATGGTGTTCCTGTGTCGATCGTGTCTGATCGTGACCCCAGATTTACTTCAGAGTTTTGGAAGAGTTTGCACAGAGCTATGGGTTCGCGATTAGCATTCAGTACAGCCTATCATCCTCAGAGTGATGGTCAGTCAGAGAGAGTCATTCAGATTCTTGAGGATATGCTCAGAGCGTGTACTATAGACTTTCCAGGTAGCTGGGATTCTTTGTTGCCTTTGGCTGAGTTCAATTATAATAATAGCTACCAGGCGACGATTGGCATGGCACCGTATGAGGCACTTTATGGCAGGAAGTGCAGGTCTCCCTTGTATTGGGACGAGGTTGGTGAGAGGAAGATGTTGGGACCAGAGTTGGTCCAGCAGACTGCTGATGTTGTTGCTGTTATCAGAGAAAGGATGAAGACTGCCCAGTCCAGACAGAAGAGCTATGCAGATGTTCGTCGCAGACCTTTGCAGTTCGAGATTGGCGACCACGTGTTTCTGAAGATAGCACCTCTCAAGGGTGTGATGAGATTTGGTAAGAAGGGCAAGTTGAGTCCTAGATTTATTGGTCCATTCGAGATATTGGACAGAGTTGGCGATCGAGCCTACAGATTAGCCCTACCTCCAGATCTTGACAGAGTTCATAATGTGTTTCACGTTTCGATGCTCAGGAAGTATGTTACAGATCCTTCCCATGTTCTACGCCATGAGCCATTGGACTTGACGCCGAATTTGACATATCAAGAGATTCCGATTCAGATTTTGGATCGCACAGTTAGAGTTCTGAGGAACAAAGAGATCGGCATTGTCAAAGTTCTTTGGAGGAACCATTTGTTAGAGGAGGCTACGTGGGAACCAGAGGATGAGATGAGAGAGAAGTATCCTGAGTTGTTCGTGCCGTGACGTCAATTTCGCGGACGAAATTCCCTTAAGGGGGGGAGATTGTAATAGCCGAGCCCGGTGTACGGTACGATTTAAGTTTCGTTTGTTATTTGGGATATTTGATTAGATGTTCAGAGTTGTATTTTTGGGCTATAGTATTGTTAGTTTTATTGTCTTGAGGTGTTAGTTGATGTTGGTTGTTCGTTTCAGAGTTTCGGATCGATTTTAGTTGCATTGGAGGTGATCTTGGCCGTGACCTTAGTGCACCCGCGGTAGTGCAAGGAGTGCACCCGCGGTCGACTGTTCCAGTTTTTGTGTTGGAGGGCTGTAGCATCACCGCACCCGCGGTGATGCAGTGACCGCACCCGCGGTGTGTAGCGCACCCGCGGTGCTTGCAGTACCGCACCCGTGGTGTCTGTGGTTCAGGATTTTTGTGGACTGCCGAAAGCTCAGCGCACCCGCGGCTTTTGTGTTGACGCACCCGCGGTGATGAACAGTAGAGGTATGGTCGAGATTTATAGTACCTTTTTGATGGATTTGACTTCATTCTTTCCTCTTTTCATTTCGAAATTCTCTCCATTTCAAGGGTTTTCAGCCATTTCTTTCCTTTCCTATCTTCGATTCAGGCGTTTGTTTGGATTTGCGACTTGAGTTCGACGTTCTCCTTGGTGCTAGGAAGCTTGGGTAAGCTTTTGGTGCGATTCTGTTAAGGTTGTAAATTAAGAGTTGTTTAGGTTGGTTGTTTATGTGGATTTATGGATTATTTAGCTTGTAATCTTGGATATTTAGTTGATATTGGTGTTATTTGTGGATTATTTGTTGTAGGTGGTGATCAAGAGCTAAGTTGAGGTGTTTGTTGTGGTTTGTAAGTGGAAATTCATTCCTTTTGCTCACATGATTTTATATGTATGTGTTTCAAAGAGTTTATTGTGTTATTCCCTTTCATTTGATCCATAGTATGTATTGTTATATGTATTGGAGGCATTGTATGTCTCATTATTGATTAAAGGGAATACAAAAAGATATATAGAGTTCAAAGTGATTGTTAAAACCAGAGAAGAATTTAAATGTTTTCGGATTGATAAATACATAGTCAGAGATTGCATGCAATATTAGATGATCATCGCCCAGAGGCTTATATCCCTCAGAGTTATCGGTATTTATATCGATTTGGGATACGAGCAACCCCAGAGCAGAGATACTATTGATATCAATCCCCAGAGCAAAAGAGAAATACCATCATATTTTTATGCTATTGCTATAATATTGATATTCAGAGTTTACAGTTCAGAGTTGATGGTATTTATGATTTCAAAGAGATGTTTTACAGAGTTATTGTTCATTGTTATATAAGAGTTCCACTTGCTGAGATTTATTCTCATTTCAGTTATTTTCATGTGATGCAGATCAGAGTGGTGCCTCGGGACGTTGACTGTAGATCGGGGGTCATATGCATACACCGTTGGAAGGAGGATTTTAGCATGATCATAGGAATGACATTTGGTTTTTGTTATGTCATTTAAATGATCATGTATTTATTTTGTAAAGATATTTGATGAAATGTATTTTGAAACTCCTTCCGTATATTTTAAAGAGAAAATTTTATTTCCGCTGCGTATTTATTTTAAAAGAGGTCAGGGTGTCACAATAGCAATGATACATAGTATACTCTGTAAAACATGGCTTTTAAATCATAAATACCATCGACTCTGAAACATGAATAACGTAGCAATAACTGTAGCAATAGCAATGGCAATAGATAGCAAAACGATGGTATTTCTCTTTTCTATGGTTGGATTGATATCAATAGTATCTGTGACTATGGTTGCCAATATCCCATCGATATAAATCGATAACTGTGAGGGGATAAAAGCCTATGGTCGATGATCATCTAATTGCATGCAATGCCATGGCTATGATAAATCAATCCAATAAAACATTTGAATTCACAATAGCATTTAAGGCCGTCGTTTCGCAATCTCATAATATATCTTGTATTCCCTTTATAACAATGGTGAGACATACAATGCCTCCAATAGATAATCAATGAAATGAATACATAGCAATGGATCAATGGAAGGGAATAACACTTTGAAACCTTTAAAACACAATACATATAATATCATGTGAGCAAAAAGGATGAAATTCCACTTACTACCAATAGAACACCTCCAACTACACTCTTGGTACACCACCTACAACAATAATCCATAAATAACACCAATGTCAACTCTATATCCACAAGTACAAGCCAAATAATCCATTAAACAACTCAAACATCAAATCCAAAATAACCCTTAACTCAAAACCTCGCTAGAATCGCACCAAAAACTTACCTAAGCTTCCTTATACCATGGAGAACGTTGATCTCAAGTCGGAAATCCAAACAAAGCCAAGAATCAAAGATAGGAAGCAAAAGAAATGGATGAAAACCCTTGGTATTTGAGAGAAAATCTCGAAAAGTAGATAGGATAAGGTATGGAATGAAGTCAACTCAATCAAAAAGGTACTAAATAACTCGCCCATACTTACACCGCGGGTGCGCCAACACAAGCACCGCGGGTGCGCCATGCTCACGGCATTCCAAAATAAATCCCATGCACGATCACCGCGGGTGCGGTGCTACAATTACCGCGGGTGCGGTGCACACCGCGGGTGCGGTCCTTGCACTGCCGCGGGTGCGGTGGTGCCACGGCCTTCAAAATGCAAAATGATGAATAGTACACCGCGGGGGCACTCATCTAAGAGCGCGGGTGCACTCTACTCACGGCAATGAACAGTACAAACTCAACTAAAATCGATCCGAAACGCTGAAACGAACAATCAACACCAACTAATACCTCAAATAAATAATAACCAATAATACTATAGCCCAAAACACAACTATAAACGACTAATCATAAACCCAATTAACACAATAAAGCTTAAACCGTACCGTACACCGGGCTCAGCTATTACAATCTCCCCTCCTTAGAGGAATTTCGTCCGCGAAATTGACGTCACTGCACGAACAACTCAGGATACCTCTCTCTCATCTCAATCTCTGGTTCCCACGTAGCCTCCTCAATCAAATGGTTCCTCCAAAGGACTTTAACGATGCCGATCTCTTTGTTCCTCAGAACTCTAACTGTGCGATCCAAAATCTGAATCGGAATCTCATGGTAAGTCAGATTCGGCGTCAAGTCCAATGGCTCGTGGCGAAGAACATGGGAAGGATCTGCAATATACTTCCTGAGCATCGATACATGAAACACATTATGGACTCTGTCAAGATCGGGCGGTAGGGCTAATCTGTAGGCTCTGTCACCAACTCTGTCCAATATCTCGAATGGACCAATGAATCTAGGACTCAACTTGCCCTTCTTGCCAAATCTCATCACACCCTTGAGAGGTGCTATCTTCAGAAAAACATGATCGCCAACCTCGAACTTCAAAGGTCTGCGACGAACATCTACATAACTCTTCTGCCTCGACTGAGCAGTCTTCATCCTCTCTCTGATAACTGCAACAACATCGGCAGTCTGCTGGACCAACTCGGGACCCAACATCTTCCTCTCTCCAACCTCATCCCAAAACAAAGGAGATCTGCACTTCCTGCCATAAAGTGCCTCATACGGTGCCATGCCAATCGTCGCCTGGTAGCTATTGTTGTACGTGAACTCCACAAGTGGCATCTTAGAATCCCAACTACCAGAATAGTCAATAGTACAAGCTCTGAGCATATCCTCCAGAATCTGAATGACTCTCTCTGACTGACCGTCGCTCTGAGGATGATAAGCTGTACTGAAAGCTAATCGAGAACCCATAGCTCTATGCAAACTTTTCCAGAACTCTGAGGTAAATCTAGGGTCACGATCAGACACAATCGACACGGGCACACCATGAAGTCTAACAATCTCTGCAATGTAGTCCTCGGCATACTGAGACATCGAATACGTCGTCTTGACTGGGAGAAAATGAGCTGACTTGGTCAATCTATCAACAATGACCCAAATGGAATTGAAACCCTTCTGCGTCCTGGGTAAACCAGTCACGAAATCCATAGTGATATGCTCCCACTTCCACTGAGGAATCGGCAAAGATAGCAATGTCCCAGCAGGTCTCTGATGCTCAATCTTAACCTGCTGACAAGTAAGGCACTGAGAAATGAACAAAGCAATATCTCTCTTCATACCTGGCCACCAGTAAAGTCGACGAAGATCCTGATACATCTTCGTACTGCCTGGATGAATCGAATAAGGTGCGGTATGAGCCTCTGTCAAGACGTCTCTACGAATATCATCGCCAACAGGAACACAAATACGGCCTCTGAAAGTCACCAATCCATCACCATTCAGACTAAACTCTGAATTCCCTCAAGCCTCGGCTCTAGCTCTCAACTCTGCCAACTGAACATCAGTCGACTGCTCTCTACGGATCCTGTCCGTCAAAGTAGATCGAATAACCAACGCTGACAAACGAGCAATGGTCCCTGGAATCACCAGATCAATCTCCTCTCTCTGCAAATCCATCAACAATGGTCTCTGAATCAAAGAACTCAATGAAGCACTCGACTTGCGGCTCAAAGCATCAGCCACCACATTCGCCTTCCCTGGGTGATAACTGATCGTCACATCGTAATCCTTGACAAGCTCTAACCACCTCCTCTGTCGCATATTGAGCTCTTTCTGCGAGAACAGATACTTCAAACTCTTGTGGTCTGTGAAGATCTCACACTTTTCGCCATACAGATAATGTCTCCAAATCTTAAGGGCGAAAACCACAGCTGCAAGCTCCAAATCGTGCGTCGGATAATTCTTCTCATAATCCTTCAACTGGCGAGACGCATAGGCAATGACCTTACCTCGCTGCATCAACACTGCACCAAGGCCTCTCTTCGACGCATCGGTATAGACCACAAAATCCTCTGAACCACTGGGCAAAGAAAGAACAGGAGCTGTCGTCAATCTGTCCTTCAACTCCTGAAATGCACTCTGGCAATCGATAGACCACTCGAACTTCACAGTCTTCCTCGTCAGATTGGACAATGGCAAGGCAATCTTGGAGAAACCTGAAATGAAACGACGATAGTAACCTGCCAAACCAAGGAAACTGCGAACCTCTGAAACAGTGGTAGGAATAGGCCAACTCTGAATCGCCTCTATCTTCAACGGATCAACAGCAATGCCATCTCTCGAAACAACATGGCCTAGAAAAGAAATCTGATCCAGCCAAAACTCACACTTCTTCAGCTTGGCAAACAACCTCTTCTCTCGCAACAACTGAAGAACAACTCTGAGATGCTCGGCATGAAGCTCTCTGGTCTTGGAATAGATCAAGATATCGTCGATGAAAACAATGACAAAGCTATCCAGATAAGGCTTGAACACACGGTTCATTACGTCCATGAAGACTGAAGGGGCATTGGTCAAACCAAAAGACATGACAAGAAACTCATAGTGACCGTACCTGGTCCGGAAAGCTGTCTTAGGGATATCAGACTCCCTAACCTTCAACTGATAGTAGCCAGACCGAAGATCAATCTTCGAGAACACAGTGGCACCATGGAGCTGATCAAACAAATCATCTATCCGAGGCAACGGATACTTGTTCTTGACAGTCACTTTGTTAAGCTCCCTGTAGTCGATACACAGTCGCAAAGAACCATCCTTCTTCTTGACAAACAGAACCGGAGCTCCCCAAGGCGAAGAACTCGGACGAATAAAGCCTTTGTCTAAAAGATCCTGCAACTGCGCCTTCAACTCCTTCATCTCGGTAGGGGCCATCCTGTACGGAGCCTTAGAAATAGGAACCGTACCTGGAGCTAAATCGATCACAAACTCAACATCCCTATCCGGCGGCAAACCCGGAACATCATCCTCAAACACATCAGCAAACTCCCTCACCACATCAATATCATCTACATTCAACTTAATCAATCTATCAACATCCACAATAGAAGCAAGAAACCCATCGCAACCTCTACACAACAATCTCTCAGCCTCAAGACAAGAAATAAAAGGAAGGACCAGCGAAGTACCTGCACTGGCGAGCGCTCCTCCCTGGCCATCATCTGCAAAAGTCACCTTCTTAGCAACACAATCGATAACTGCACGGTAAGTCGAAAGCCAATCCATGCCAAGAATAACGTCGAAAGCAACCATAGGGATAACAATCAAATCAGCGAAGACAACTCGCTCCTCAATACGAACAGGGCACGCAAAGACAATCGATGTCGGGCACAAGACATCCCCCGAAGGTAAAACAACATTAAGATGGAGGGGAAGAATAGAAGGAACTATACCCAAAGATCTCAAAAATAATTCAGACATAAAAGAATGAGTAGCACCAGTATCAATCAAAGTAGTAGCTACTCTGCCTGAAATCAAAATAGTACTAAGGATCAATGAAGAATCACGATTAATACCTTCCTTCGTCATCGAAAAGATACGACCCTGCACCTTCCCTTGGCTATCTCCCCTCGGGCAATTCCTGGCAACGTGGCCTGCCGCGCCACAACGAAAACAAGTATGAGTGCCCAATCTGCACTCTCCTCGATGATGCTTACCACACTTTGGACACTGCGGCTTCTCAGGATCAAATGGAGCAACTAGAACTGGCGGAGGTCTAGGACTCGACTCCATCTTGCCCTTGCCCTTGAAACGATCCCTGCCCCTCTGATTAGAACCCTGGCCTCTCTGAGCAACAGCTTGGTGCCTCTCTTGCCTCTCCCTGGCGATGTCCTTCTCGTCTTGCTCGGCCAACAAAGCTTTGGACACAATCTCCTTGAAAGTAACAGCCTTGGACATGTTAATGTCCCGACGAATCTCAGCTCTAAGGCCTCGAATGAAATGAGCGCCTTTATCTTTGTCGTTCGAAGCAACATACGGAGCAAAAAGGCAACCCTCCTCGAACTTCAGAATATACTGGCCAACATCCAAGCTCCCCTGTCGAAGCTCCAAGAACTCCGTAACCTTCCTCGCTCGAAGTGCATCGGGGAAATACTTGTCATAGAACAAGTCAGTGAACTCTGACCACTTCAGTGCCGCAACATCCACTCCAACTTTCGTAGCATTCCACCAGATACGTGCAGCTTTAACTAGCAAGAACACTGCACAGCTAATTCTTTCTTTGTCCTCATACTGGAGATGATCGAAGATAGCTTCAAGCGCCTTGACCCACTCGACAGCAACTAGAGGATCGGTGCTACCTGCGAATTCCGGTGGATCCATTCTCTTAAAAGCAGAAAAGACGGCATCAGTGCCAACTGCCTGAGCAACCTGACCTCTCACTTGGCCTCGACCCTGTCCTGCCCCTTGCAATCGGAGCAACTGCTGAATCTGATCGCTATGCACCTTAGCCTGCTCCTTAAGCAACTTGCCGAACTCGTCAACAACTCTCGAGGAAGAACTATCCTCACCCTCTGCCGCCTTACGCTTAGGAGGCATACTCTACAATTGCTCACAAGACACAATCAATATATAACAATGAATAGATGCAAGAAAACATACCCGGACAGTAGAAAGTAGACGAAGTCATATGCATTGGTCCGAAGAACCGGTGCTCTGATACCACTAAATGTGACACCCTGACCCGTTACAATTAAAATACAGCGGAATTTAAAATTTTCTTTCAAATGGAAGGATTTTCAAAATACATTTCATAAAATGTTTACAAAATAAACACATGATCATTCAAATGACATACAAAATACAAAATAATCATTCTTATGATCATGTCCCAAAATGATACAAAATATCCTTCCTTCCAACGGTGCATGCATATGACCCCCATCCACGATCACTGCCCCGGTCGGTCGCTCTTATCTGCATCACATGAATAAACTGAAATGAGAATAAATCTCAGCAAGTGGAACTCTTACATAGCAATGATACATAGTATACTCTGTAAAACATGGCTTTTAAATCATAAATACCATCGACTCTGAAACATGAATAACGTAGCAATAACTATAGCAATAGCAATGGCAATAGATAGCAAAACGATGGTATTTCTCTTTTCTATGGTTGGATTGATATCAATAGTATCTGTGACTATGGTTGCCAATATCCCATCGATATAAATCGATAACTGTGAGGGGATAAAAGCCTATGGTCGATGATCATCTAATTGCATGCAATGCCATGGCTATGATAAATCAATCCAATAAAACATTTGAATTCACAATAGCATTTAAGGCCGTCGTTTCGCAATCTCATAATATATCTTGTATTCCCTTTATAACAATGGTGAGACATACAATGCCTCCAATAGATAATCAATGAAATGAATACATAGCAATGGATCAATGGAAGGGAATAACACTTTGAAACCTTTAAAACACAATACATATAATATCATGTGAGCAAAAAGGATGAAATTCCACTTACTACCAATAGAACACCTCCAACTACACTCTTGGTACACCACCTACAACAATAATCCATAAATAACACCAATGTCAACTCTATATCCACAAGTACAAGCCAAATAATCCATTAAACAACTCAAACATCAAATCCAAAATAACCCTTAACTCAAAACCTCGCTAGAATCGCACCAAAAACTTACCTAAGCTTCCTTATACCATGGAGAACGTTGATCTCAAGTCGGAAATCCAAACAAAGCCAAGAATCAAAGATAGGAAGCAAAAGAAATGGATGAAAACCCTTGGTATTTGAGAGAAAATCTCGAAAAGTAGATAGGATAAGGTATGGAATGAAGTCAACTCAATCAAAAAAGTACTAAATAACTCGCCCATACTTACACCGCGGGTGCGCCAACACAAGCACCGCGGGTGCGCCATGCTCACGGCATTCCAAAATAAATCCCATGCACGATCACCGCGGGTGCGGTGCTACAATTACCGCGGGTGCGGTGCTACAATTACCGCGGGTGCGGTGCACACCGCGGGTGCGGTCCTTGCATTGCCGCGGGTGCGGTGGTGCCACGGCCTTCAAAATGCAAAATGATGAATAGTACACCGCGGGGGCACTCATCTAAGAGCGCGGGTGCACTCTACTCACGGCAATGAACAGTACAAACTCAACTAAAATCGATCCGAAACGCTGAAACGAACAATCAACACCAACTAATACCTCAAATAAATAATAACCAATAATACTATAGCCCAAAACACAACTATAAACGACTAATCATAAACCCAATTAACACAATAAAGCTTAAACCGTACCGTACACCGGGCTCAGCTATTACAGCCGCACCCGCGGTGTTGCATGCGAAATGCCACCTTTGAATTTCGTGTTGACACATGGCTTGGGGTATATAAGCTTGTATTGGCACCTCAGCTATTCTCCATTTCAGCAGCCGAGAAGCAAGAGCAAGGGGAGAGAGTTCACTTCTTTATAGTCTTTGCACTTGAGATTTTGAGTGGGTTTGTGTTCCGATTTTAATTTCGAGGCCGGATTCATGATCCTTGCAACGAGGGCTAGCTAAAGATGTAAGTTCTTATATTTCCAGCATGTTTCGAAATTTATATGCTGGGGAAATTATGTTTTGAGTTGAGAAATGTGCTCTTGGTATATCGAGCATCGTAGATTCGTTATCAGATTGATTTTCAGATATCGTATGAGCTTGTTTCGATTTTCAGCATGTGTTAAGTTACGGTTGTTCAGATTTCAGCCTATGTATTGAGGTGTGATGAGATTATGAGTTGATTATGATCGAGTATGATATTCTTGGATTATCGGTATCGAAGAATTATGCCGTTACGCCGTCGAATTGCATTGAAACCGATGTTAGCTTTGTATATTGATTTGTTTGAGATGTATATGATTGAAGTGCACATTGTTTATGCCATTTCAGATTTGTATTGGCTATTGTGAACTCGAGACTTCGACCGACGATTCGACAAGAAAGGTATAATTCATGTGGTCACGGGATTGCACAACTCGATTCAGATTTGATACGAGTTTCCCTAAATCACATACTAGATTGTTATTACATTGATTATGTAATGCCTTGTTTATTGATTTATATTCGAGTCCTGAGATAGGAGAGATTGGCAGACTTGCCAAAACTAGACGTTTCGGTGTATCGTCGCATAGTAGTAGATTTGCTCTATGTGTAGACCCTCGATACAGAGTTGACCGAAGTCTAGGAATAAGACGTACCGTTGCCCCGAGTGGTTGGGTAGGTAACAGACCGTCTTATTCACACCGGGATCCCTAGATTAGAAAAGAGTCGAGTCAAGATGCGAATTGTCGAATACAGATTTGTATTCTACTACATGTTTAGATGTATATTCATGTTACTTGATTTATGTTATGCATTGTACATGATTATGACATTGCATGCATCCATGTTTTATACTGGGATATGTTCTCACCGGAGTTATCCGGCTGTTGTCGTGTCTGTATGTGTGCATGGCAACAGGTGGGGCAGGATCGGGGTCACGAGCTAGATGAGAGATGATGATAGCGTGGAGATCTCGGGCATTGCAGATTACTAGTGTTTCCTTATGAAACTTGTACTACTTATGTTTGTATTTGAGATTCGAACACTAGTGTATGATTGTACTAGACAGATATGTATGTACATTATGTTGTTTATTTCAGTTAACGATATGTTATGCTTTATCTATACATTTGAATTAATGTTAAAAGCAAATTTTTGACCCACATTTTCGAACAAAGATCCAATTAAATCCCAAAAGAATTGAGTTAGAGCCCGGGTCCCCACAATCTATCCACAACAACGAAAATAGAATCCCTCCCTTTCTTAGTCCTAGGCAACCCCAAAATAAAGTCCATAGAAATGTCAATCCAAGTTCTTTTTAAGAATAGCACGCAAAAGTGTTCCCAAAGTTCTATTGACAACTTCAGTTTGTCCATCCGTTTGAGAATGACAAGTAGTAGAAAACAACAATTTTGGGCCAAGTTTAGACCATAAAGTATTCCAAAAGTAACTCAAGAATTTAACATCGCGACCAGAAACAATAGTCCTAGGCATGCCATGCAACCTACCGACTTCTCTAAAGAACTAATCCGCAATGTTTGAAACATCATCGATTTTATGGCAAGCTATAAAATGTGCCATCTTAGAGAATCTATCCACAACAACGAAAATAGAATCCATCCCCTTCTTAGTCCTAGGCACCTCAAAATAAAGTCCATAGAAATGTCAATCCAAGTTCTTTTTGAGAATAGCACGCAAAAGTGTTCCCAAAGTGCTATTGACAACTTCAGTTTGTCCATCCGTTTGAGGATGACAAGTAGTAGAAAACAACAATTTTGTGCCAAGTTTATCCGATAAAGTCTTCCAAAAGTAACTCAAGAATTTAACATCGCGACCAGAAACAATATTCCTAGGCATGCCATGCAACCTAACGACTTCTCTAAAGAACAAATCCGCAATGTTTGAAGCATCATCGGTTTTATGACAAGCTATAAAATGTGCTATCTTAGAGAATCTATCCACAACAACGAAAATAGAATCCATCCCCTTCTTAGTCCTAGGCACCCCAAAATAAAGTCCATAGAAATGTCAATCCAAGTTCTTTTTAAGAATAGCACGCAAAAGTGTTCCCAAAGTGCTATTGACAACTTCAGTTTGTCCATCAGTTTGAGGATGAGAAGTAGTAGAAAACAACAATTTCGTGCCAAGTTTAGACCATAAAGTATTCCAAAAGTAACTCAAGAATTTAACATCGCGACCAGAAACAATAGTCCTAGGCATGCCATGCAACCTACCGACTTCTCTTAAGAACTAATCCGCAATGTTTGAAACATCATCGATTTTATGGCAAGCTATAAAATGTGCCATCTTAGAGAATCTATCGACAACAACGAAAATAGAATCCATCCCTTTCTTAGTCCTAGGCACCCCAAAATAAAGTCCATAGAAATGTCAATCCAAGTTCTTTTTAAGAATAGCACGCAAAAGTGTTCCCAAAGTTCTATTGACAACTTCAGTTTCTCCATCCGTTTGAGGATGACAAGTAGTAGAAAACAACAATTTCGTGCCAAGTTTAGACCATAAAGTATTCCAAAATTAACTCAAGAATTTAACATCGCGACCAGAATCAATAGTCCTAGGCATGCCATGCAACCTAACGACTTCTCTAATGAACAAATCCGCAATGTTTGAAGCATAATCGGTTTTATGACAAGCTATAAAATGTGCCATCTTAGAAAATCTATCCACAACAAGGAAAATAGAATCCCTCCCCTTCTTAGTCCTTAGCAACCCCAAAATAAAGTCCATAGAAATGTCAATCCAAGTTCTTTTTAAGAATAGCACGCAAAAGTGTTCCCAAAGTTCTGTTGACAACTTCAGTTTGTCCATCCGTTTGAGGATGACAAGTAGTAGAAAACAACAATTTTGTCCCAAGTTTAGACCATAAAGTATTCCAAAAGTAACTCAAGAATTTAACATTGCGACCAGAAACAATAGTCCTAGGCATGCCATGCAACCTACCGACTTCTCTAAAGAACTAATCCGCAATGTTTGAAACATCATCGATTTTATGGCAAGCTATAAAATGTGCCATCTTAGAGAATCTATCCACAACAACGAAAATAGAATTCATCCCCTTCTTAGTCCTAGGCACCCCAAAATAAAGTCCATAGAAATGTCAATCCAAGTTCTTTTTAAGAATAGCACGCAAAAGTGTTCCCAAAGTTCTATTGACAACTTCAGTTTGTCCATCCGTTTGAGGATGACAAGTAGTAGAAAACAACAGTTTTGTGCCAAGTTTAGACCATAAAGTATTCCAAAAGTAACTCAAGAATTTAACATCGCGACCAGAAACAATAGTCCGTAGGCATGCCATGCAACCTACCGACTTCTCTAAAGAACAAATCCGCAATGTTTGAAGCATCATCGATTTTATGACAAGCTATAAAATGTGCCATCTTAGAGAATTTATCCACAACAAAGAAAATAGAATCCCTCCCCTTCTTAGTCCTAGGCAACATCAAAATAAAGTCCATAGAAATGTCAATCCAAGTTCTTTTTAAGAGTAGCACGCAAAAGTGTTCCCAAAGTGCTATTGACAACTTCAGTTTGTCCATCCGTTTGAGGATGACAAGTAGTAGAAAACAACAATTTTGTGCCAAGTTTAGCCCATAAAGTCTTCCAAAAGAAACTCAAGAATTTAACATCGCGAACAAAAACAATAGTCCTAGGCATGCCATGCAACCTTCCGACTTCTCTAAAGAACAAATCCGCAATGTTTGAAGCATCATCGATTTTATGACAAGCTATAAAATGTGCCATCTTAGAGAATCTATCCACAACAACAAAAATAGAATCAATCCCCTTCTTAGTCGCAGGAAACCCCAAAATAAAGTCCATAGAAATGTCAATCCAAGTTCTTTTTAAGAATAGCACGCAAAAGTGTTCCCAAAGTTCTATTGACAACTTCAGTTTGTCCATCCGTTTGAGGATGACAAGTAGTAGAAAACAACAATTTCGTGCCAAGTTTAGACCATAAAGTATTCCAAAAGTAACTCAAGAATTTAACATCGCGACCAGAATCAATAGTCCTAGGCATGCCATGCAACCTAACGACTTCTCTAATGAACAAATCCGCAATGTTTGAATCATAATCGGTTTTATGACAAGCTAGAAAATGTGCCACTTTAGAAAATCTATCCACAACAACGAAAATAGAATCCCTCCCTTTCTTAGTCCTAGGCAACCCCAAAATAAAGTCCATAGAAATGTCAATCCAAGTTCTTTTTAAGAATAGCACGCAAAAGTGTTCCCAAAGTTCTATTGACAACTTCAGTTTGTCCATCCGTTTGAGGATGACAAGTAGTAGAAAACAACAATTTTGTGCCAAGTTTTGACCATAAAGTATTCCAAAAGTAACTCAAGAATTTAACATCGCGACCAGAAACAATAGTCCTAGGCATGCCATGCAACCTACCGACTTCTCTAAAGAACTAATCCGCAATGTTTGAAACATCATCGATTTTATGGCAAGCTATAAAATGTGCCATCTTAGAGAATCTATCCACAACAACGAAAATAGAATCCATCCCCTTCTTAGTCCTAGGCACCTCAAAATAAAGTCCATAGAAATGTCAATCCAAGTTCTTTTTGAGAATAGCACGCAAAAGTGTTCCCAAAGTGCTATTGACAACTTCAGTTTGTCCATCCGTTTGAGGATGACAAGTAGTAGAAAACAACAATTTTGTGCCAAGTTTATCCGATAAAGTATTCCAAAAGTAACTCAAGAATTTAACATCGCGACCAGAAACAATAGTCCTAGGCATGCCATGCAACCTAACGACTTCTCTAAAGAACAAATCCGCAATGTTTGAAGCATCATCGGTTTTATGACAAGCTATAAAATGTGCTATCTTAGAGAATCTATCCACAACAACGAAAATAGAATCCATCCCCTTCTTAGTCCTAGGCACCCCAAAATAAAGTCCATATAAATGTCAATCCAAGTTCTTTTTAAGAATAGCACGCAAAAGTGTTCCCAAAGTGCTATTGACAACTTCAGTTTGTCCATCAGTTTGAGGATGAGAAGTAGTAGAAAACAACAATTTCGTGCCAAGTTTAGACCATAAAGTATTCTTAAAGTAACTCAAAAATTTAACATCGCGACCAGAATAAATAGTCTTAGGCATGCCATGCAACCTAACAATTTCTCTAATGAACAAATCCGCAATGTTTGAAGCATAATCGGTTTTATGACAAGCTATAAAATGTGCCATCTTAGAAAATCTATCCACAACAACGAAAATAGAATCCCTTCCCTTCTTAGTCCTAGGCAACCCCAAAATAAAGTCCATAGAAATGTCAATCCAAGTTCTTTTTAAGAATAGCACGCAAAAGTGTTCCCAAAGTTCTATTGACAACTTTAGTTTGTCCATCCGTTTGAGGATGACAAGTAGTAGAAAACAACAATTTTGTGCCAAGTTTAGACCATATAGTATTCCAAAAGTAACTCAAGAATTTAACATCGCGACCAGAAACAATAGTCCTAGGCATGCCATGCAACCTACCGACTTCTCTAAAGAACTAATCCGCAATGTTTGAAACATCATCGATTTTATGGCAAGCTATAAAATGTGCCATCTTAGAGAATCTATCCACAACAACGAAAATAGAATCCATCCCCTTCTATGTCCTAGGCACCCCAAAATAAAGTCGATAGAAATGTCAATCCAAGTTCTTTTTAAGAATAGCACGCAGAAGTGTTCCCAGAGTTCTATTGACAACTTCAGTTTCTCCATCCGTTTGAGGATGACAAGTAGTAGAAAACAACAATTTCGTGCCAAGTTTAGACCATAAAGTATTCCAAAAGTAACTCAAGAATTTAACATCGCGACCAGAATCAATAGTCCTAGGCATGCCATGCAACCTAACGACTTCTCTAATGAACAAATCCGCAATGTTTGAAGCATAATCGGTTTTATGACAAGCTATAAAATGTGCCATCTTAGAAAATCTATCCACAACAACGAAAATAGAATCCCTCCCCTTCTTAGTCCTAGGCAACCCCAAAATAAAGTCCATAGAAATGTCAATCCAAGTTCTTTTTAAGAATAGCACGCAAAAGTGTTCCCAAAGTTCTATTGACAACTTCAGTTTGTCCATCCGTTTGAGGATGACAAGTAGTAGAAAACAACAATTTTGTGCCAAGTTTAGACCATAAAGTATTCCAAAAGTAACTCAAGAATTTAACATCGCGACCAGAAACAATAGTCCTAGGCATGCCATGCAACCTACCGACTTCTCTTAAGAACTAATCCGCAATGTTTGAAACATCATCGATTTTATGGCAAGCTATAAAATGTGCCATCTTAGAGAATCTATCCACAACAACGAAAATAGAATCCATCCCCTTCTTAGTCCTAGGCACCCCAAAATAAAGTCCATAGAAATGTCAATCCAAGTTCTTTTTAAGAATAGCACGCAAAAGTGTTCCCAAAGTTCTATTGACAACTTCAGTTTCTCCATCCGTTTGAAGATGACAAGTAGTAGAAAACAACAATTTCGTGCCAAGTTTAGACCATAAAGTATTCCAAAATTAACTCAAGAATTTAACATCGCGACCAGAATCAATAGTCCTAGGCATGCCATGCAACCTAACGACTTCTCTAATGAACAAATCCGCAATGTTTGAAGCATAATCGGTTTTATGACAAGCTATAAAATGTGCCATCTTAGAAAATCTATCCACAACAAGGAAAATAGAATCCCTCCCCTTCTTAGTCCTAGGCAACCCCAAAATAAAGTCCATAGAAATGTCAATCCAAGTTCTTTTTAAGAATAGCACGCAAAAGTGTTCCCAAAGTTCTGTTTACAACTTCAGTTTGTCCATCCGTTTGAGGATGACAAGTAGTAGAAAACAACAATTTTTTCCCAAGTTTAGACCATAAAGTATTCCAAAAGTAACTCAAGAATTTAACATTGCGACCAGAGACAATAGTCCTAGGCATGCCATGCAACCTACCGACTTCTCTAAAGAACTAATCCGCAATGTTTGAAACATCATCGATTTTATGGCAAGCTATAAAATGTGCCATCTTAGAGAATCTATCCACAACAACGAAAATAGAATCCATTCCCTTCTTAGTCCTAGGCACCCCAAAATAAAGTCCATAGAAATGTCAATCCAAGTTCTTTTTAAGAATAGCACGCAAAAGTGTTCCCAAAGTTCTATTGACAACTTCAGTTTGTCCATCCGTTTGAGGATGACAAGTAGTAGAAAACAACAGTTTTGTGCCAAGGTTAGACCATAAAGTATTCCAAAAGTAACTCAAGAATTTAACATCGCGACCAGATGAAAGCGGACCGGTTACGGTGGCCGGAAACGCAACGGAAGCAAAAATTCGAAAATTTTGAGGCATAAATTTCGGCCACCCCAATTTAAAGTTGTGTAATATTTACAAAATCAAAAACATACATAGGATGTTTAGAAGTTTTACCTATCAACTTTAAAAAGTTGATGTTGGCTCCAACTTTGTTGTCAAACAACAAAGCTCTTCAAGGCATGAAGATCTACAAGCTCCTCCTCCAAATCCTTGAAAAATTTCCTTCAAATTAGGCCCACCACCAACTAGGTAGATCCCCTCACAATTTGCACTAGAAAAATGTGAGGATTTTTCAAAGAGAAGTGTGTGTTCTTAAATAATTCAAGAACACAAAAATGGAGAAAAACTTGAGAGAAAAGGTAGATGATGTTTCGGCCATATCACATGTGTGGAGAGGGAGAATGAGTTAATTTTCTTGTCTAGGTGTTGCAAAAAGCAAAAGTGAAAAAGTTGCATGCCATGCAATTTTTTATTCAAAAGTAATCTCCACCTCTTCACCTCCCAAGCATGTATATTATATAGTTTTTAATCAAATTAAAAACTTTGGACTAAATTTAATAATCTCAAACACATTTGAGACTAATTAAACATTACTTGAATTTACTCAAGTCCCACTAGTTAAATAATTATTTTAATTGAGCTCTACAAGACTCAATATAATTTAATTAATTCAACACTTGAATTAATTTAATTATTTGGACTCTACTAGGTCCACTAGTGTTTAATTAATTCAACACTTGAATTAATTTATTTAGTCCATAATAATGTTTATGAAAATCACAATTTTCAATTACATTATTCACTTGGCCAAATTTTAATTTAGGAACACTTCCATAAATCAAAATTTACATTTCTCTCATAGAAGTCATACTTCTATTTTTCTTTACACTTATAAACACATTTATAAGCCGTTCAACACTTTGAACTATTTTCTCCTTTATAGAAGTCATACTTCTAATTTTCCTTACGCTTATAAACTCCTTTATAAGCCGTTCAACACATTGAACTATTTTTACTTCTCATCGGGATTTACAAAGCTAGTACTTGTGTGGCCCTCAATGGTTCATTGATACAACTAGCCGTGGGTTCACATCTCCATGTGATTCGGACTAAACATGTCCTTATTCGAGCATACCCCAATTGCTCCATTCTTACTTATCAACTCCTTGATAGTAAGAACGTCAGAACTCAAGTCTGATAGTACCCAACCAATCACGTTAAACGCCTAGCAGCATCGCTTACGTGATTCCCTAGGTATCACATGATAGTGCCTGCAAGAACCATTCAATTATGGTTAGCGTACAGTACGGTCCCTTCAACTCATATATCCCGATCGATTCGACAACCATTGGTTTATCGAGAGTTGTCAATGAATCGATACTATGTGTCATGTCGTAGTTGCATCGATGGTGTAATCTATGAAACACCTTTCATAATTACAACCATACTCTGGCCAGAGATTTCGATCTACATACACATGATAACACATAGGATATCCATACCCGAAGGTAAGCGGTGAATCCCCGACTACAATGCATCGACTCCTATGTGTTTCGACAGAACACCCAACCTTGCCACCTGATGACCCCATGAGAGTCGGTAAACAAGTCAAAGTGTAATTCTAGCACATAGAGTCTCAATGTTGTCCCGGGTCATAAGGACTAATTCTGTACAACCATAAACCAGGACTTTTCCACTCGATAAGTGAGAACCACTTGGAAAGTCCTTTTATGGAGGGTTGTTCAGTGCACTCTACAAGGAGCACCTATCTGCATGTTCGGACATCACAATGTCCCCTACCAATGAAACATGGTACTCACATCGCAGATACTAGTCTCTAACTCGAGCGGCCTATATCCTTCTTAGTGGCGGCTGAATCGACTAGGAACCGTTTAGAATATACAGTATTACAAATATGAGTTTCATGATACTCATCATATGAGCATCTCATATTCTTTCTACTATTTGTATATTCAAGGGCTTTATCTATGCAGCTAGCATGGGTATACAGATAAAGATTTGCCAAAATAATAATTTCAAATATTATTAAAATAAAGACTGCTTATTCATAGAGTTTCATTGTGAACACTCGGCCAACACTTGGCTCGACGGGCACCTACTCTAACAATCTCCCACTTGCACTAGAGCCAACTACCCATATGCTTAAAACCCATTGATTCGCGATGCTTGTCGAACAATGGTCCAGGTAAAGGCTTAGCTAGTGGATCAACAACATAATCTGCGGAGCCGACTTTGTCAATAGACACTACTCTTCTTTCCACAATCTCTCCGAGGATGTGGTACTTTCTCAATACGAGTTTGGATTTCTGATGAGACCTTGGCTCCTTTGCTTGAGCTATAGCTCCCGTGTTGTCACACAACACCGGGATAGGAGCAATTCCATTAGGAATGACGTCCAACTCTTGGACGAAATTCCTTATCCAAACAGCCTCTCTTGCTGCATCTGATGCAGCAATGTATTCGGCCTCTGTGCTGGAATCCGTAATATTGTCTTGCTTGGAACTCTTCCAAGAGACAGCAGCACCGTTGAGCATGAATACAAAACTAGAGGTTGACTTCGAGTTATCGATATCGCTTTGGAAGCTAGAGTCGGTATAGCCTTCCAATTTCAGTTCTCTACCCCCATAGACCAAGAACAACTTATTGATCCTTCTCAACAACTTGAGGATGTCTTTCACAGCTTTCTAGTTGTGGAAGACCGGGGTTCGATTGATATCTTTTCACTACACATAGTGAAAACGCCACGTCAGGACGTGTAGATATCATCCCATACATGATGTTACCAATTGCCGAAGCATACGGAATGCGTGTCATCGTCACTATCTCTGCATCAGTCTCAGGAGACAGACTTGGATAGGGACACGCCATGACACATTGGTAGATGTCCTCTCAAGGACGCATCCATCGAGAACCGCTTCACGATGGTATCATGTATGTGGACTGGGTGAGACCAAGCCATCTTTTCGATCTATCTCTATAGATATGTATCCCAATACAAAAGATGCTTCACCCAAGTCCTGCATCGAGAACTTACTCGCTAACCATATCTTTGTTGATTGCAACATTCCTACATCATTCCCAATGAGTAGAATGTCATCAACATAAAGCACCAGGAATGTCACAACACTCCCACTGACCTTCTTATACACATAGGGTCCCTCATGATTCATAGTAAATCAAACTATTTGATTGTACTGTCGAATCTGAGGTTCCAACTCCTAGATGCCTGCTTTAGATCATAAATAGATCTCTGAAGTTTGCATACCATATGCTCACTTCCGATAGATGTAAACCCTTCAGGTTTAGACATGTAAATAACTTTCTTAAAATCCCCATTTAAGAAAGTTTGTCTTGACATCATCTGCCATATCTCATAGTCATACTATGCAGCTATGGCTAATAAAATCCTTATGGACTTGAACATTGCGATTGGGAAAAGGTTTCCTCAAAGTCAACTCCTTGTCTTTGAGTACATCCTTTTGCCACCAATCGCGCCTTGAAGGTCAACACCTTCCCATCCTCCCCAAGTCCCTGTAGGAACAGTTCCCACAGGTGGATCCACAAGATCCTACACTTGGTTCGAATGCATGGAATTCAACTCAGATTCCATTTCTTCAAGCCACTTGGATGAATCGGCATCCGATAACGCTTCCTTGAAGGTCCTTGGATCACATCCATGGTTAGGCTCATCATGGCCCTCTTCAAGAAGCTGACCATACCTCATAGGTGGTCTCGAGACTTTCTCGTATCTGCTAGGAGCTTGTATCTCCTCTCTTGGCTCATCGGGTGTGGGTTCTATAATTGTGGGTTTCTCTCGAACCTCTTCGAGTTCTATCATCTCCCTTTTTCTATCCAATAGAAAATCCTTTTCCAAAAAGGTTGCATTCCTAGAAACAAACACTTTTGTTTCTTGGGGATGATAGAAATGATATCCAACTTAATTCCTTGGATATCCCACAAAGTAACATAAAATGGATCAACAATCCAATTTATCTCCCACTTACCTGCTTCACATAAGCAGGGCTCCCCATATTCTAAGATAAGAATATTTGGGAGGCTTACCCATCCATATCTCATATGGTATCTGCCTTTGAATGGACATTTAGTAGAATATCTTTTACTTTTAAGTTATAGAGATCGTTTTCAAGTTCTCAAGTACCAATTAAACATTCATTCTTGTAAATGTTGCAAACACCTTTGCTAAATAAACAAGAATATCCATTTTTATCACAATAGAAATGGAAACAATGTTTTACATCAAACAGGTACAAACAAAACATCTCTTAAAATTAACTTAAAGTCATTGTTCAACAATAAGTAAACATCCTTAATAGCCTTGGCAGCAACTCTTGCTCCATTGCCCATTCTCAAGAAGGTCACACCTTCCTTAAGCTTCCTACTTCTTCCCATCACCTGTAACCCATTACAGAGATGTGAGTCACAACCGGTATCTAATACCCAAGAAGTAGAGTTAATTAAAATGTTTACTTAAATTTAGAACATACCGTTTCCAGAACACTTCTGGGCAAGATATTCTTTGCAATTTCGCTTCCAATGTCCAGGCTTCTTGCAGTGATGACAAACATCACCAGTCTTGTCAGCCTTAACTGGTCTGGCTGCCTCAACAGGGTTCGGAGATTGCCTCAACAGGGGCACGTTCTTCTTGGGACGTTGGAAAGAACTCTTCTTTCCATTCCCATGTGGATCAATCTTCGTACCAGATGAAGAACCCACATAAAGAACCAACTTCTCTTGCTTGATGGTGGATTCAAACGTAACAAGCATGTTCACCAACTCCTCAAGGGTCGGTTCCATCTTGTTCATGTTGAAGTTCACCACAAAAGGATCAAATGAGCTAGGCAGTGATAACAGCAACACGTCGGTGGTCAACTCCGAAGGCAAGATCAGATCCATGCCAACGAGCTTGTCCACGAGCCCGATCACCTTTAGGCCATGCTCATGGACCGAGGTCCCCATCTCGCATGCGCAAAGTGATCAGCTCCTTGACGGTAGCATGCCTAAGAGGACGCGTTTGCTCTCCAAAGAGCTCTTTGAGATGCAAATGAATGTCAGCAGCACTCTTTGCACCCTCAAAACGCCTCTGTAGCTCATCGTTCATAGAAGTCAGCATATAACACCTGGCTATCAAGTCATGGTCACACCATTCCTTGTAAGCCTGCAATTCCTCAGGATTGCAGTCAGTCGGAGCCTCAACAGGGGGCGACTGAGTTAGTGTATATGTTACCCTTTCCGAATTTAAGACTATTTTCAAATTTCTTAGCCAAGTGAGGTAATTAGGTCCAGTTAATATGTGTTTGTCGAGTATTATAGATATCGAATTGCGCATCGAAGACATTGTCGATTTGTACTGAAAAGTAAAAACAGATAAATGTTGATGACTATTTTAAATATTTGGTAAGATATAAAGTATGGACTTTAACTTTATAAATATTTACTCCCACTGTTTTGACATCTTTCACTACCCTCTAGTGAAAACGGGAAACTCCTTTCCTCAGTAGGTACGTAAGGTCCAATTAGCGAATTATGATCCCGAATAATATCAGCCAATCACAATTCCTAAAAGGTAGTTTCCAATTGCATCACAATGCAACCCTTAACGTAAACTTTTGTCTCACGTTTGATTAGGACCCAATAATATGACGTCGTTCATCTTCACGTGTCAAGCCTTACCCATCGATGTTGAACCTTAATGGACGGTCGCCATGAGTTCCCTCAATAATATGAGCCGAAATCATGGGAGTTCCACGTAGTTCACATCACCATGTCAATGGATGTCACAGCTTTCCGGCACCCAGGGCCCCCCCAATAATATGAGCCGAGCCCCGAGTACGGGTAGCGTTCATCATGCACCCATTGTCGATGGAAGACAAGGAAATTATAAACAAATTTATAATTCCCCTTTTCGGGCTTGATATTAATTTTGAATCTTATTCAAAATGAGGGTTTTTAATTTTGAAAGGTCTCATCATTAATTTTATTTTAAAAGCTCGCCATGTTTGATCGTATGTTTGCCGGATTCATGCAACTTTGTTATTATAATAATAATAACGCACATACTCATTATTTATAACATATCATGCATATATCATAAATAGAAAACAATACAAGGATGATCAATCGCCCCAAAACTAATGGCCCGTGTGAGCCAAACACGGGCCTAGGTCCAATCCTAGGGTAAATGCACGGGATGCAATGCAACTATACTATTACATTAGCATCCAATATTACATGTCTTCGATCTTCATAATCACCAAGGCCACCATCTTCCAATCTTGATCTTCCCCTATTCTAATATTTACAAATAAATATCCATGGCACATAGGGATACATCTCATGGGGTGGGAACGGGCCATAAACCAAGCCCACTTTAAAAATTGATAATTATTACAATCATACAACACAAATATCCTAGCATACACCTAGCAAATTGGGCTTGGGCTTTTGATCATCCTTCATGCATAATATCACATATCATACACCATCAATTAATTATCACTATAATTAATTGATCCAATATTATATATCTTGATCCAATCACTAACCGCCACAATTATAAATTAAATTAACAAAGTATACAAACACCTTTGTCTACTTTCAAATTAATTTATTTATAATCGAATTTCTTGTAAATCACCATTTACTATAAATAATTGAGGTCCTACTTCAATTATTTATTTTATGAGAAAATATGTGCAACAATTGTAAATTTAAACTTAAGGGCCCAAAACCCATTTTTCACCAAAAATACTTAGGCCCATTTAAATTTCACAAATAATGTTGTCCATCCAATGGCCCAACATCTCAAGGCCCATGACACTAAGATTGTCCAAAACACTTTTGGAAACCCTAGCCGTCATCGCCGTCGCCGGAGCTCCGTCGCCGGATTCCGGCAACAACAAAAATTTTTTTTTTTTTATTTTAAAAACTGAACATTTCGGGCAGCCCCTCGGGCTGCCCTATGCTGCCCGAAATATTCGGGCAGCCCCCTCGGGCAGCCCCTCGGGCTGCCCGAAAAAATATTTTTTTTTTTTTGTTTTTCTTCAAAAATTTCGGCCCTATCAAATCTTGCACCAAAAAATTTCTCAAGCGGTTAGAAATCGATCTCAACATAATATTACGTAAATATTACACAAAATCCGTAACCTTAGCTCGGATACCACTTGAAAGCGGACCGGTTACGGTGGCCGGAAACGCAACGGAAGCAAAAATTCGAAAATTTTGAGGCATAAATTTCGGCCACCCCAATTTAAAGTTGTGTAATATTTACAAAATCAAAAACATACATAGGATGTTTAGAAGTTTTACCTATCAACTTTAAAAAGTTGATGTTGGCTCCAACTTTGTTGTCAAACAACAAAGCTCTTCAAGGCATGAAGATCTACAAGCTCCTCCTCCAAATCCTTGAAAAATTTCCTTCAAATTAGGCCCACCACCAACTAGGTAGATCCCCTCACAATTTGCACTAGAAAAATGTGAGGATTTTTCAAAGAGAAGTGTGTGTTCTTAAATAATTCAAGAACACAAAAATGGAGAAAAACTTGAGAGAAAAGGTAGATGATGTTTCGGCCATATCACATGTGTGGAGAGGGAGAATGAGTTAATTTTCTTGTCTAGGTGTTGCAAAAAGCAAAAGTGAAAAAGTTGCATGCCATGCAATTTTTTATTCAAAAGTAATCTCCACCTCTTCACCTCCCAAGCATGTATATTATATAGTTTTTAATCAAATTAAAAACTTTGGACTAAATTTAATAATCTCAAACACATTTGAGACTAATTAAACATTACTTGAATTTACTCAAGTCCCACTAGTTAAATAATTATTTTAATTGAGCTCTACAAGACTCAATATAATTTAATTAATTCAACACTTGAATTAATTTAATTATTTGGACTCTACTAGGTCCACTAGTGTTTAATTAATTCAACACTTGAATTAATTTATTTAGTCCATAATAATGTTTATGAAAATCACAATTTTCAATTACATTATTCACTTGGCCAAATTTTAATTTAGGAACACTTCCATAAATCAAAATTTACATTTCTCTCATAGAAGTCATACTTCTATTTTTCTTTACACTTATAAACACATTTATAAGCCGTTCAACACTTTGAACTATTTTCTCCTTTATAGAAGTCATACTTCTAATTTTCCTTACGCTTATAAACTCCTTTATAAGCCGTTCAACACATTGAACTATTTTACTTCTCATCGGGATTTACAAAGCTAGTACTTGTGTGGCCCTCAATGGTTCATTGATACAACTAGCCGTGGGTTCACATCTCCATGTGATTCGGACTAAACATGTCCTTATTCGAGCATACCCCAATTGCTCCATTCTTACTTATCAACTCCTTGATAGTAAGAACGTCAGAACTCAAGTCTGATAGTACCCAACCAATCACGTTAAACGCCTAGCAGCATCGCTTACGTGATTCCCTAGGTATCACATGATAGTGCCTGCAAGAACCATTCAATTATGGTTAGCGTACAGTACGGTCCCTTCAACTCATATATCCCGATCGATTCGACAACCATTGGTTTATCGAGAGTTGTCAATGAATCGATACTATGTGTCATGTCGTAGTTGCATCGATGGTGTAATCTATGAAACACCTTTCATAATTACAACCATACTCTGGCCAGAGATTTCGATCTACATACACATGATAACACATAGGATATCCATACCCGAAGGTAAGCGGTGAATCCCCGACTACAATGCATCGACTCCTATGTGTTTCGACAGAACACCCAACCTTGCCACCTGATGACCCCATGAGAGTCGGTAAACAAGTCAAAGTGTAATTCTAGCACATAGAGTCTCAATGTTGTCCCGGGTCATAAGGACTAATTCTGTACAACCATAAACCAGGACTTTTCCACTCGATAAGTGAGAACCACTTGGAAAGTCCTTTTATGGAGGGTTGTTCAGTGCACTCTACAAGGAGCACCTATCTGCATGTTCGGACATCACAATGTCCCCTACCAATGAAACATGGTACTCACATCGCAGATACTAGTCTCTAACTCGAGCGGCCTATATCCTTCTTAGTGGCGGCTGAATCGACTAGGAACCGTTTAGAATATACAGTATTACAAATATGAGTTTCATGATACTCATCATATGAGCATCTCATATTCTTTCTACTATTTGTATATTCAAGGGCTTTATCTATGCAGCTAGCATGGGTATACAGATAAAGATTTGCCAAAATAATAATTTCAAATATTATTAAAATAAAGACTTGCTTATTCATAGAGTTTCATTGTGAACACTCGGCCAACACTTGGCTCGACGGGCACCTACTCTAACACCAGAAACAATAGTCCTAGGCATGCCATGCAACCTACCGACTTCTCTAAAGAACTAATCCGCAATGTTTGAAACATCATCGATTTTATGGCAAGCTATAAAATGTGCCATCTTAGAGAATCTATCAACAACAACGAAAATAGAATCCATCCCCTTCTTAGTCCTAGGCACCCCAAAATAAAGTCCATAGAAATGTCAATCCAAGTTCTTTTTGAGAATAGCACGCAAAAGTGTTCCCAAAGTTCTATTGACAACTTCAGTTTGTCCATCCGTTTGAGGATGACAAGTAGTAGAAAACAACAATTTCGTGCCAAGTTTAGACCATAAAGTATTCCAAAAGTAACTCAAGAATTTAACATCGCGACCAGAATCAATAGTCCTAGGCATGCCATGCAACCTAACGACTTCTCTAATGAACAAATCGCAATGTTTGAAGCATCATCGGTTTTATGACAAGCTATAAAATGTGCCATCTTAGAAAATTATCCACAACAACGAAAATAGAATCCCTCCCCTTCTTAGTCCTAGGCAACTCCAAATTAAAGTCCATAGAAATGTCAATCCAAGTTCTTTTTAAGAATAGCACGCAAAAGTGTTCCCAAAGTTCTATTGACAACTTCAGTTTGTCCATCCGTTTGAGGATGACAAGTAGTAGAAAACAACAATTTTGTGCCAAGTTTAGACCATAAGTATTCCAAAAGTAACTCAAGAATTTAACATCGCGACCAGAAACAATAGTCCTAGGCATGCCATGCAACCTACCGACTTCTCTAAAGAACAAATCCGCAATGTTTGAAGCATTATCGATTTTATGACAAGCTATAAAATGTGCCATCTTAGAGAATTTATCCACAACAACGAAAATAGAATCCCTCCTCTTCTTAGTCCTAGGCAACCTCAAAATAAAGTCCATAGAAATGTCAATCCAAGTTCTTTTTAAGAATAGCATGCAAAAGTGTTCCCAAAGTTCTATTGACAACTTCAGTTTGTCCATCCAGTTTGAGGATGACAAGAAGTAGAAAACAACAATTTTGTGCCAAGTTTAGCCCATAAAGTCTTCCAAAAGAAACTCAAGAATTTAACATCGCGACCAAAACAATAGTCCTAGGCATGCCATGCAACCTTCCGACTTCTCTAAAGAACAAATCCGCAATGTTTGAAGCATCATCGATTTTATGACAAGCTATAAAATGTGCCATCTTAGAGAATCTATCCACAACAACAAAAATAGAATCCATCCCCTTCTTAGTCGCTAGGCAACCCCAAAATAAAGTCCATAGAAATGTCAATCCAAGTTCTTTTTAAGAATAGCACGCAAAAGTGTTCCCAAAGTTCTATTGACAACTTCAGTTTGTCCATCCGTTTGAGGATGACAAGTAGTAGAAAACAACAATTTTGTGCCAAGTTTAGCCCATAAAGTCTTCCAAAAGTAACTCAAGAATTTAACATCGCGACCAGAAACAATAGTCCTAGGCATGCCATGCAACCTACCGACTTCTCTAAAGAACAAATCCGCAATGTTTGAAGCATCATCGGTTTTATGACAAGCTATAAAATGTGCCATCTTAGAGAATCTATCCACAACAACAAAAATAGAATCCCTCCCCTTCTTAGTCCTAGGCAACCCCAAAATAAAGTCCATAGAAATGTCAATCCAAGTTCTTTTTAAGAATAGCACGCAAAAGTGTTCCCAAAGTTCTATTGACAACTTCAGTTTGTCCATCCGTTTGAGGATGACAAGTAGTAGAAAACAACAATTTTGTGCCAAGTTTAGCCCATAAAGTCTTCCAAAAGTAACTCAAGAATTTAACATCGCGACCAGAAACAATAGTCCTAGGCATGCCATGCAACCTAACGACTTCTCTAAAGAACAAATCCGCAATGTTTGAAGCATCATCGGTTTTATGACAAGCTATAAAATGTGCCATCTTAGAGAATCTATCCACAACAACGAAAATAGAATCCCTCCCCTTCTTAGTCCTAGGCAACCCCAAAATAAAGTCCATAGAAATGTCAATCCAAGTTCTTTTTAAGAATAGCACGCAAAAGTGTTCCCAAAGTTCTATTGACAACTTCAGTTTGTCCATCCGTTTGAGGATGACAAGTAGTAGAAAACAACAATTTTGTGCCAAGTTTAGCCCATAAAGTCTTCCAAAAGTAACTCAAGAATTTAACATCGCGACCAGAAACAATAGTCCTAGGCATGCCATGCAACCTACGACTTCTCTAAGAACAAATCCGCAATGTTTGAAGCATCATCGGTTTTATGACAAGCTATAAAATGTGCCATCTTAGAGAATCTATCCACAACAACGAAAATAGAATCCATCCCCTTCTTAGTCCTAGGCAACCCCAAAATAAAGTCCATAGAAATGTCAATCCAAGTTCTTTTTAAGAATAGCACGCAAAAGTGTTCCCAAAGTTCTATTGACAACTTCAGTTTGTCCATCCGTTTGAGGATGACAAGTAGTAGAAAACAACAATTTGTGCCAAGTTTAGCCCATAAAGTATTCCAAAAGTAACTCAAGAATTTAACATCGCGACCAGAAACAATAGTCCTAGGCATGCCATGCAACCTAACGACTTCTCTAAAGAACAAATCCGCAATGTTTGAAGCATCATCGGTTTTATGACAAGCTATAAAATGTGCCATCTTAGAGAATCTATCCACAACAACGAAAATAGAATCCCTCCCCTTCTTAGTCCTAGGCAACCCCAAAATAAAGTCCATAGAAATGTCAATCCAAGTTCTTTTTAAGAATAGCACGCAAAAGTGTTCCCAAAGTTCTATTGACAACTTCAGTTTGTCCATCCGTTTGAGGATGACAAGTAGTAGAAAACAACAATTTTGTGCCAAGTTTAGCCCATAAAGTATTCCAAAAGTAACTCAAGAATTTAACATCGCGACCAGAAACAATAGTCCTAGGCATGCCATGCAACCTAACGACTTCTCTAAAGAACAAATCCGCAATGTTTGAAGCATCATCGATTTTATGACAAGCTATAAAATGTGCCATCTTAGAGAATCTATCCACAACAACAAAAATAGAATCCCTCCCCTTCTTAGTCCTAGGCACCCCAAAATAAAGTCCATAGAAATGTCAATCCAAGTTCTTTTTAAGAATAGCACGCAAAAGTGTTCCCAAAGTTCTATTGACAACTTCAGTTTGTCCATCCGTTTGAGGATGACAAGTAGTAGAAAACAACAATTTTGTGCCAAGTTTAGCCCATAAAGTCTTCCAAAAGTAACTCAAGAATTTAACATCGCGACCAGAAACAATAGTCCTAGGCATGCCATGCAACCTAACGACTTCTCTAAAGAACAAATCCGCAATGTTTGAAGCATCATCGGTTTTATGACAAGCTATAAAATGTGCCATCTTAGAGAATCTATCCACAACAACAAAATAGAATCCCTCCCCTTCTTAGTCCTAGGCAACCCCAAAATAAAGTCCATAGAAATGTCAATCCAAGTTCTTTTTAAGAATAGCACGCAAAAGTGTTCCCAAAGTTCTATTGACAACTTCAGTTTGTCCATCCGTTGAGGATGACAAGTAGTAGAAAACAACAATTTTGTGCCAAGTTTAGCCCATAAAGTATTCCAAAAGTAACTCAAGAATTTAACATCGCGACAGAAAAC
>NW_027331325.1:0-451 GCF_022965805.1 Primulina eburnea
TAATGTAGATGATAATGGCATAGAATGCAATGAATGCAAGGAGAAAAAGTGCTCAGCTTTGAAAGTGTGTGATGCGCAAGTATCCAGCAAAACATAAGCAGGATAAGTTGAGAGAATAAAATTACCTGCAATGACATTATCTGGAGCATTATGTGCCTCATCTTCAGTGAGTGCAAAAACTCGAGCCTGTTGTCTAGGTTGTTGTCCTCCCCTGTGGCTACCACTCAGTTTGTTCTGACCTAACCGATTTGACTGCTGATGAGAATGAACTGTAGGGGTCTGGCTATTCTGTTGAGGTGTCTGTCTCGATGATCCCCCACTATGAGATATATCACTGCCACGGTTAGGACACACTCGAGCATAGTGTTCCACCTGGTTACACAAGTGGCAAGCTCCCGTGACTCCTCTACACTGATCGGTATAATGTCTACCACACACTGACCACAAGTCG